>NC_056729.1:1876171760-1876369260 GCF_019279795.1 Protopterus annectens | reverse complement strand
TGAACCTCCTTAAAACGGTAGCAATGGCCAAAGCCCTGGAAGAAGTATCAACTGACTCATACACACACACTCTGTATAGCATGAACAGACCTGTGCAATACAAGAAACTAAATTTAAAGATTTTTCTTCACAGAAAAAAAAAAACGTAGATAAAACATTTGTTCCAATTGTGAACGTATGACAAACTAACATATGAACCTTAGGTCAACTGGTGCCCTAGGCAAAAGGGCTCCACAGTGCCCCCCACCATACCTCCTGGTGCCCCCATCCTGGTCTACCTACACTAGATAAATTCTGGAAAAGTGCCCCTGCTAGAACAGCGCCCTAGTCGGCTGCCTAGTTGGCCTATGCCTAAGGCCGGCTATGAATCTAAGTTGTGTAAGTATATGTTTCCCATACTTGTCAATAATTTTCCAATCCTTATCAGAAAGAGTAGGATTGGAATTAACTAAGAGTTTAGCATAAGTGAGATCAACTAAAGCTATAGCTACTGGGTCAGGTTTGGGAATAGAATATAAAAACTTAAGACTAAGGAACGTTATACATCCTATCTGCCTTTTTAGGGGCAGTTGGCTGTCTATGAGGAAAATTACAGACAGTAACGCACACTTCCTCTAAAGCAGACAGAAAAGGAAGAATGGGTGTAGGTTCTGGAAATTCCTTCTGTAAGAACTCAGTATTTTCTGAGGGACTGAAAACACTGGCACTTTCTAAAAGTCTCAGAGAAAGAGAAATCCCCATGGGGAGAATCAGAATTTTGAGCTCTCTGAGCCCGAATCAAAAATCTGTAAAGAAAACTCTGCATCAGTCCCTTCATCTTGCTGTTTAGATTCAGAATCTTGAATCTCTTCAGGAAAAGCAGTATACCTCTTTCTTTTACGAGAAATTTCTTTACAAGAAGGATCAATTGCCCACATTAAACCCTGGGTCAGACTCAGTAAAATACTCCTGTGTAAAAACATCTGATTAAAACATGCATACTTAGTTTTCTGTTTATTTTTGACAGGAAAAATGGGGCCAACCATCTTACTAATGGCAACAGCTGCTTCCCCAGGGATGGGCACAGCATTCTGACAAAACAGGGACACCTTCCCTGTTCCCTTTCACAGGACCAACAAAAATGACTTCCTCTTGCCCACTGCAGGGACCCTAACAGCTACAAAGAACATAGCTAACCCCCCATTCCACTGTAGCTGTAGGTGCTACACCAGAGGGATCCAAGGTAAAAAGAGGGGTGTCTGAGGTTCAACAAATGGCCACAGCAGAGTCAGCCACCTGCAGCTGAGGCAAATTGCCAGCCTGCTGTGGTGACAAAAGCTTTTAATTAACTTTGTCTTTTTATGGCTGGAAGAAGGACCAGCTGTGGAACTGGTAGCCTGCTTCATGATCAAGCCATTAAAAATGGTGCCTCCTTCCCAGGGAAGACAAACCACAAATGCCAATAAAAATACAAGTGCTTAAGTCATTCTTTTTTTCACAGGAAAACATGGTAAAAAGCACTTTAACACTTTGCCAGACCCAAAAAAGCAAAATGAACACAATTCCTCCACAGAAAAAAATGTTTTTTAGTTACTTTATACAACTTTTAAACTGAAAGGAATAAGAGCGTTTCCAGTTAAAACTATGACAGGGTTTCATGACAATCCATTGGAACTCCTAGCTTTAAAATAAGTTTCCTGAACAGAAAGTGATAAAACACAAACGAGATCTAGAAAATGGAAGTTTTTTCCCCAAATGGAACTTATTTGATCAGCAAATAAACACCACCAAGCCAAAAGTCGATTCTCAAAAGCCTTGGAGGAGTGTACTTTTTGGCAGCAGTAAAACTCAGAAGGGCTCGGCGCCCATACTTGTCTTTTAGTCAGCTCAGCTCAAACTTCCTGATAGTTTGGATGTGTGGAAGGTGCCCTGACATTTTGGAAGCTGCCCAGCTGCTATAGCCTATGCATGATATAACCCATATAGCTAAGGCTACTGCAGTAGTGATCTACATAATGATTATCAATGTGCACAGCTGTCCGGGTTTTGGCCTGCCTGCAAGTCTCGTCACTGATCAAAAGAGGTGCTTTTAAAGGGGTGTTCAATGAAATTTGCCAGTACACAGCAAGGCCTGCAGTTCTGTCTCTGTCATTACACCCAAGTCAAGTTTTGTATAACATGGCCAACATTCTTCATTAAGCTAGGCCTAGGTTTGGAACCTTTTCTATTGCCAATACAACTTAATCACGGGGATCATTTTGTCAGTGAAATTCCCCTGGAAATGAGGCATATTAGTGAGACAGCTATCCTCTAGCCTATCCTTGATATTTGACACATGCATTCCAAATCTGTGCAACAACCTTAACTTCTTATCCAGTACAATAACAGTGAGGCTTTTAGGAGGCAGGAGCTCTCTCCTTAGGGCTCTTACTAACACAAAGGGGTGTGACCTTGGGGTTTGTGACCAGACTGAACAATCTCTGTGAGCCTAATGATTGGTCTGACTTCCCAGGCACAGCAGCTACACAGTTGATTGTTTCACGCTGCTCTGGTTGCATCTTTAAGGATGGGAAGTGTGGGCCATGAACTTTCATGCCTATTACAGTCATCTCTGAGAAGAAGAGGGGTCCCATTGTCCACCTGCTTTCACATGCATTAAATGGATAAACTGTCCATACTTAGGGTCATCAGGGTGCAACCCAGAGAAAGCAATGCAGTCATTATCGTCCAAGTCCAGCTTTGGTGACTTCAAGGGTGAGTCAATGTCGGCTTAAGCTGGGCATTTTGCTGCCTTCTGTCAGAGGACTTTGGGGCTCAAATAATGAAAAAGGACTTTTGGAAGCTTCTAGTAGCAAAGGAGGCTGCAAAAGGCTCTCAGTGATACCTGTGGCATGACCTGAGCTTTGTCTTTATATCTATTACTCATATACGAGGACTGCTCAAGCTTACTGCAGCATCTGGAACAAAGGGGTGATGTATGAACAATGGGACTGACTGCACTAGCACCAGAGGCATTAACAGCGGCCTGTTAGCACTGATTCTGACCACACTGTTGAGAATAGTGGGCTGCCAGCATGAACAACATAGATACAAGGAATACATAAGTGACAAGATTCAGTGCAGCATACGACTGGCACATTGACATCAAGTAGGCCGAATGAACTGATGCTGTAAGGAGGCTTTGCAAAAACTGCAGTGATTAATGAGGTGAACCCAGAATGTTGGATGCCAAGTATCTTGGCAAAGGGTGCAGCATTAGGTCCATCAGATTGGCAAAGGACAAGACTGTCTACAACATGCTTACTAAAGGAGCAGGCCTGGGCCCTAGCAGTTATCAACCACCTTCTCCCATTTTCTATACTGGGGTCAGAGGTGTGATATTAACTGTCACCATCTCTCTCAATTCAGTGCCACTCTCCTACCTTCTTAGACAGGAATACTCAACTATTGCAAGTCTTCTTTCACATAATCCATTTACTGACCAGACACCCTTATTTCCTCTTGTTTTTCCTGTCTCTTTCAAATCTTCTTGCTCAAACAGTCTTTTCTGGCCATGTGCTCAAACCACCATAATCTGTTCTCTTTGACATTCTATACAGTTATGGCTAATTATTTTTTCGTCTGTCCCATATTGTGCCTCCTACCACCCATCTCAAGCACTTTATCTCCACCACCTCTAGCTTCCTCAAGTGCTCTGTCTTCACTGCCCAGTTTCCTGTTTCTTAGAGTAGTATTGGTCGCACCATTGTTTTGTACATCTTCCTTTTTAGTGTCTTTGGCATACTTCTGTCCTCCGTCATGGCTGGCACAATGATTTAAGACCTCTGCCTCTCAAGTATATAACATATACAAGGTTTGATGCTAAACTATGGCCAATGTTTGTGTGGAGTTTGTGTGGAGTTTGCATGTTCTCCCCATGTCTGTGGTGTTCTTCCCACCTCCCAAAAACATACTGGGTGCTTCTGCCTTAAGCCGGAGAGGTATACCAACAGAATGCACTCAAAACTGAATGGAATCATGGGAAGTAAGAAAGACTCTAGGTGGTGCCTACTGGGGGAGAGAGTTGTGTAGACTAACCACTTCAGGCATCATCTGTGGTGCACATTATCTTCTACATAGGAGGGCATAGCTGTCAGCTATGATCAGGGCTTACCACTCGCCTTTGAGTGATATCGGAGCCAAAGTGATGCGATGACTAATACTACAGCTCCCCTCCTCCCTTCCACCTCTTTCTTTTGAGTCACAGCCAACCCTCAGAGTAACTTTGCAGGCAGCCAAAGGAGAGAAACTGAATTAGGCTGCTAGGTCATTCTATAGCACACATGCACGCATTCATGTCAATGGGCAATTCAGAGTCCCCAATCCTCTTACTGCATGTATTTGAAATGTAGGAGGAAACCAGAGCACCCAGAAAAGAAGTCCACACAAACAGAGGAAGGGCAAACAGACTTCACACAAAAGGCATTCTGGCTGAGGACTGAACCGGAGAACCTCTTATTATGATGCTCCAAACTACATAGTTCTGAGTAATTCCTTATAATCTATCTTGTGGATGTAGGTTCAGTCTGAATCCGTCTCTAAAGGCAGCTGCAGTTCTGGGTGCCACGCAGGGGGCTCTAGCAGCAATACAGTCTCTAACCCCTCTGGAAGTACAGGGTATGGCAACATCCTTGGTCTCAATGCTGGCCAAACCAACATGAGTGGCGAGATAAGGGCAGGTAGCAGAAGTCTATGAAGAGTGGATGCCAGGTTCACAGGTTTCTTTGGCACCAGCGATGAACCTGTTTTCACCATACCTTTTAGCTGTATCACTGTTTTTTTTCTAGGTTAAGGTAAGATGAAATGTGCCCTCATCTTTAAAATGATTTGATGTTGGCTCACTTAACAAATTTAGGCTTTCTTCATTGCGTACACCAACAAATTTTCCAGCACCTTTTTTGTCACCTGGTTAAACACACTGCAAACCTGGCAGGTCAGGAGGTTATGCTCTTTGCCAAGACAATACAGACACTAGAAATGACCAATGGTGGGCATAAAACACCTGCCTTAAGGGCAGACCTTAAAATAGGGATTTTGGTCTGGTGCTGATCAACACACACAAGCCTTGAAATTTTATGCCAAAAATGTGGAAAGGGAAAACCTTTCAAAAATTCGAACACAGTAAAAGGAAAAGAATCAAGAGTTTACACAGGACGCGGGTAAATGTCGCACGCAAAAGCATGAAAATAAACTCCTTAAAAACAATCAGCGGCCATCAGGAAGACATCTTTCTTCACCAAATTAAAATTGCAGAACTGGAGAGGTGGAAACAGAGCAGACTGAATACTTCCACGTGTGAAGCAGGTTTATTGTCTGCAGAAAACAGACCTGCAAGTTACTGAAAATAGGCTACTTCTTACCAAATACATAGTGCCACCATTACAACATACTCAGTAATACTATCCCACTCATCTTCTATTCCTAATCGCAAGAGATGCAATACATTTTATAAAAATATACAGATTGTTTTTTCTGTGTGACCTTCTCACTCATTTTTTTAGTTTATTTGGGATATTTTTGCAGTCACCCTAATGATAATGGACATCAGCTGGGTATAAAAGCCCTGTGTTTCTTATGCTTAGTCAAACACTCTGCTTGTGTTGTGCTGATGAGGTCATAACAAGGCCGAAATATGCATATCCACAGCTATTGGGGTTTGGCTTTATTGGCCTGAAATTGTCCATTAAAACGATGAAACAAGACATGGGCATTCAGAATCAACAATTAGCTGAAACACCTGGTGTTCATAAGGGTCATTTGCATATATCCCATGGGCCTCTGATTCAAGAGGTTTGAGAGGTCACTCATTGGAAGTTCCAGCTTGACTGAAGTTTTCATTTAGTTTTTAAAAATAATGATTACTGGAACATTCGTCCTCTGAAGAAGCTCCCAGTAAGTACCACGAAATACTCAACTGCTTTTGAACAGTCTACTCTTTTAATAGGAAAGGTTTCTTTGTATAATGGAGGTACTAAAAGAAAATACAGTTGCGTATGTTGCACTTACTGTAATAGTAGATGGGGCAAGTATTGCCGGGAAGAGTTGGTTGGAAAGTAAGTCCTCAGTGAAGTGTTCATAAACAGCATTTATACTTGGACTTCCACACACAGTCTTCCAAAAGTCAAAAGTAAAACCACAAGCAGTACACAAAAAACTTGTCGGAGCTCAAGTCCCTTACACAGAAAATGCACCGACAAGAAATGAAGTTGTCACAAGTGCACTCTGCACAAAACATACAATGAATTTGTAGCCCTAAAACAGATTTCACACTGTTTAAATACAACACCTTCAAGCAAAATGTCTCAATAAGTAAAATAATGAAGGTAAGTAGTCATGAAGTGTACATAAAAACACTTTGAATCTTTAAATCCTACATTTCACTTAAAAGCAGTCCACTTTCTCACAAAACAGCACTAGTATTCAATAAGCCCTCTTCTAAAAATAGCAGTTTCTTACAAGAAACTTGCGACATTAACATAATTACTGGTATTCTTCAGAAAATTAAAATACGTCAAGAATATTTAAAAAGGCAATTATTTATTTGTGAAAGCGTTCCTGTATGGATACTTATCTGCCAAAAATAAAGCCTGTAGTCAAGTGCGTTAGTCTTGTGAAGTTTCAGAGCTGCATTCTGTTCAGGTGGAAAAAAAAATATTGAAGTCATCTATACTCTGACTGCTGATTTCCCTCCAAAGGGCTTGCCAATCAGCATTCAGTGTAAGTGTGGGAGGCAGCCAAAGCTTTTTGAAGACTTGCCGATTGTTTTATCTTGGGCAGGATACAAATCAAATATCCCAAGGCTACAGCAGATATGAGAATGATGATCACTGAAAACAACATACATCCAATACAAATTCATAATTAAGTACAACAACAAAAACATAATGTACAGTATTACAAGCACTCTTTTTGTAAATACTAAAAATGTTATCCTCGTGTTTGACGTATATGTTTACCTACAAAGGCCTTTGAGTCAGCTGATCACATATTACTTTTGGCAAGACTCTGATTTGGTTTTGGGTAAGGAACTTGCAACTGGTTAAGGAGTTATTATGAAAAAGCTATATCCAAGGTTGTAAACACAGAAATGGAGAAACTGTACGTTTAAGCACTGCTCATCTTTCATTATTCATAAAGGACCTACTCTTTGGCTTGCCAACCTTCCAAATCATGCAAGCAGCAAATATTCTTATCTTACCTAATGAGGCATAAATCAGACTGGTTCAGAAAGGAATACATGCCGATTCTAAAACTATGTTCATGGTTCATCAATAATGTGCATAACGTTTAAGGCCCCTAAATGCAATCGTTGGAGCTGCAAACGTAAATGTGGTATCCATCTATCCTTCTACCCCTTTTCCCATTTTTGCACATGGGGTCAGGGTGTCACTTCAACAGTGACAATCTAGAGCCAAGGATTACACTGCTGGGTGGCTAGCAATGCCGTGGTAGTTCATCCATACCACACATACTCACAAGGGCCACTTTAGAGTGCCCAATCCACCTGCTGCATGTCTTTGGAATGTGGGAAGAAAACTGGAGCACCCAGAAGAAACCCTAGTGAACACAGGGAGGACATGCACATTCTATACAGAAGGCACCCCATCAGAGAATCAAACCGGAGAATCTCGCTGTGAGGCAACAACACTAACCGCTGCACCAATGCGCAGCCCGCAAATGTGGTATATGCACACTAACATCAAAGGATGAACTACATAAGAGCATTTCCCCTATTTTGAGGTGGAGTGATTTTGGAGTTACTATGTGTATATATATATATATATATATATATATATATATATATATATATATATATATATATATATATATATATATATATAAATATATATATATATATATATAAAACACACACACACACACATATATATATATATATATATATATATATATATATACATATACACACACACACGTATATTTTATATACACATACATCTATATCCATCTATATATATATATATATATATATATATATATATATATATATATACGTACAGAGACACATATACACATACACTTAGTGTAGCTGTGTGGGATACAATCCCTATGCTGGGGAGTACAAGGGATGTTCCAATTTAAAAAAAAAAAGCTTTGAATGTATAACATAAAATTTCAGAATTATCTGCCTTTTATTGAACTTGCAATTTAATTCTTGAAGTATCAGGAAACACAAAATTAGATCTTCCACTTCTGATACGCAGATATGACCCAGAGGGCAGCTGTACCTAATTTACTTTAACTTAAGTTTATCAGTGTTTTCATACTGTGGTGAACGGTTGGATAAGCACTCGTGGGCTTTCCTGTAAAATGTATGCAACAATCATAACTTATTTTGTGTGTGTAAACACTCAGTTATTTGGGTATATTGATGAACACTTTACACTGTTGTTATGCTATTTATCAAATGTTTTGTATGTGACAAAAACTTGGATTGTGGCTAAAAAGGATCCCAGGATCAGCTCATTTACCCATTTAAAAATAAGATAAATATAATATGGCCTGGGCACTACTGTTAAGTGAGGTGGGCCATGAACCTAATGTAAATTGCAGTCAGGCCTCAGATGGCAAGATTGCATGATGTCGTGTATACAAGTCATAGATTAATGACTTCATCACGCAGAAGACACTTCAAACCTTTCTTTGTCTGAGCTTGAGTCACAAAACCACTTACCAGAAACCCTGGGATTTGAGAACACAGGTTGAGAGATGTCCTTTGAACTGGGCTATCACAGAATCAGCAAGATTGTTGCATATCCTACTGAGAATTAGATGTAGGATACAATTCCACATGGACAAAATATTTTACAGCTGCATGAAAAGGGTTTCTCTGTCAGTTTACACTGCCAAACTGAACAAGATGACTAAAGACAAGGACAAGCAGCATCCATCTGCCTGTCCAGTACTAAAAAACATTCGACACAACTAGGTTCCCAGTTGGTCACTGCAAGCCAGTGACCAAAAACTCCTCTCTCTACAAACCTATCAAATCTTCTGGTCATTGTTTGCACTCTTTGACAAGGTTGAGAAGTCCTGGAACTCTGTACCTGTGTATCCCATTAGGTCAATAACCTCCCTCTCGTCTTTCAAAAAAAAATCTGAGCGACTTCCTATCTTAAAATCTGTCTCTGTTCTTGCTCAAGACAAGGATAAACTATATCCCTAAATGCGAACAAGTACCTTTTTATTGCTTATACCTCCTTACTCTTCCCTTCTTCACTTAATTCCTTACTTCTATAAAATTCTCGTCCCTGACTTTCTCTATGAATATACCATAAACCTGTTTTTCCGTCACTTCATATTGCAATCCCTGTTTGCGTTAGACTAAGGTATCCTTAATCTCTCTACAAACTGTCTAAAATTTCTATAAATATTAAATGATTGTCATACAATTTGTATCGATTCTTAACCAATGTTTTTATATTATTGCTAATTTGTTACAATTTAAATTGCAGACGCTTTTCTTTTATTTTTGAAAATTGTAAAATTATTATTCTTAAAATGTTGTGTAATAATTTGGAGCTTTCCTCCCCAGGCCTTCACTGAAAAGGGCTTCTCAGTCGGACTACTGCCATAATTAAATATCAATAAATAAATAAAACAAGGGGTATCAAACAGTGAACTGTAAGTCACCTGGTAAGGCAACAGAAATGCATCTGGGTACAATGGTGAATTATTACAAATGTACTTCGAAACAGAAACGCATCTGGGTACAATGGTGAATTATTACAAATGTACTTCAACTGTAGTTTCTACTCAGAATTCACAACATCCACAAAACAGGAAAGTTGCAATTAAAATATGAAAGGCATAAAAAGGTACTCAATGTAAGACTAACATTTGTGTTTTCACTGAAACTGCTTCAAGTCAGCAGAAAAGCATGTTAATGATGTCTGTGCTATTTTAAGTAATATGAATATTTCCCAGGGGTGGATTATCTTCTATTACAGTGTATGCGATCAAACAAAGAAGTAAGCGTACACCTCCTTGTCCCATAGGTCATGATGCGTACAGATCAGATTCAGAGATGAAACAGCACTATTTTGTGGGTTAACAACATCTGGAAGACTTGACAGCATGACATGGTACCTGCAACTACTGCTGCAGTATTTTGGAAAGCACAAATTTCTGATTTTTTTTCTTAAACTATTTTTGTCTTCTCTGGTCTAATAGTATGTATGATAAATGGAACTTTTGCCAATGCAAATGGAACAAAAAGCTGTTCTGTTTTTTCCTTAACATCACACTAATATATTTCACCTCTATTATCTGGATTGACTATACTTAAGTACATGAAACATGCACATCAATTATTCAATGAAGACTTTGCACAGATGTATTTTTCTTCCAGTGCACCATGGACATGATGCAACTTCCTTTATTTTAAAAAGGCGCACACAACGTTTTTTGTTTAGGCACTCTTGGATGAAGAGAACTGAAGGAAAAAAAAAGAAGTTATGCACTCATCATAACATTCCATCTGTGTTGTCCATTTTCATTCTTCAACTGATGGGTTCGGATCAGACTTGGCCATTACTAAAGCTTGTGGCAACAAGGAACACTCAAGCTTCTCCCTTACCCACAATGCACCATCCCCAAGTATCTCAGATCTTGTTTGCTGCTTAGAAAAGTAAAAGATGGAAATCATTATGGAAAAGCTATATCTGAAGTCTTTATATAAATGATAATAGTAATAATAATAATAATAATAATAATAATAAGGCATGGGTGCCCTTACACTACTCGTTCTTCCAGAAGCGTTAAGGACATACCTCTCAGTCCAAGAAATCTGGACAAAGGCTGAAAAAAAGGGGGACAAAGGGTCAAAATTAAGGACAGCTTTTAAATATTGTTCTTAGAAACTCAAGGCTGCTAGAGTAACATAATTTGGGTTAACAAACATTTTCTGAAGGACACGAAGTCTGAAACTCAGCGATATTTCGTTACTGACTTCAATCCTCAAATCATCCCAGTCATTTGTCAGAAAAAGAAAAGTTTTATGAGGAACAGGCCAAAAATATGAGCAAAAATCTGGGCAGTTGGGAGATATGCTTAAGGATGGGGGATTGGTGGGAGGGCTGTTGAGGAAGAATGAAAATGGACAACACAGATGGAATGTTATTGGTAAGGACATGACTTTATCTGATGTTGTCAAGTTTCATTCTGTCGTCAAGTTTCATTCTGTCCTCAACTGATGGGACAGAGTCCCAGCTACCTAATTTCAAAGGTGGACTCAAGTATATTCTTGAGCAACACACAACCAAAAGATGTCCTTCCTCTGGAGACCAGGTCCAATTTGTAATGAGTAATAAATGCAATGTGTAGCTGCTCCACAAATACTGCCCATGGACATTCTGGACTAAAATACTAAGAAAGTTGCCATGGATCTAGTAGAATGAGCTTGAAATGTTTTTGTAAGAGTGATGCTCAATTTGTTATATACAAAGGAAATGCAATTTGTTATCCATTTAGATAGTGCAACTTTGTTAACTGGCTTACCCAATGTGGGCTCTGTAAATGAAACAACCAGTTGATCCGATTTTCTGTTCTTGGTCCTATGCAAGTAAAACCACAGCTGCTTGTGAACATCCGATAAGTGTAGTGCATATACATCTTTGTTAGAAAATTTCAGGAAGTATACTAGCAAATTAATAGACCGATTAATATTGGATTTTGACACCACCTTTGGAAGGAATGATGCATTGGTACATAAAGTCACCCCATCCCTGTAAAAAATCAAGCATGGCGGTTTTGAGGAAAATGCTTGGATCTCGGAAATTCTTCTGGCTGAAGTACTGGCTACTAAGAAAATTGTCTTCCTTGAAAGAAATTTTAGGTCACAGGTAGCTGTGGGCTCAAATGAGGTTGAGTAAGGTACTGCAGCACTAAATTTAGGTCCCAAGGAGGAGTAGCATCTTTAAAGGGAGGCCTTACCAGTAGTATGCCTCTTAAAAATGCTTTGCTTAACTTATGAGATACTACTGAGAAGCCACTCATCCCAACATGGAAATTTGATATTGCTTTTAACTGTAGAAAAACTAGCTCCTTCATCAAACAGATGAGATAAAAAATCTAATACATTATGTACGGGAGCTGTAAAAGGTTTAATGTTATGTTTTTGAGCCCAAAAAACAAATCTTTTTCCATTTGCTGGAATATAGTTTTCTGGTGGAAGGTTTATGGGAAGACATCAAAATACAACGGACAGGGGAAGACAGCACTGGTTGTCTAACAATGGACTTGGGGAAGACAGGCCGTCAGCTTGAGGTTTGCCAAATCTGGGTGTATCATGTCTGTCGGGTGCGACAAGGTCCAGAGCTAGATGCAGAAACCAAGGTGGGTGAATCAGGAGAGGACAAAGAAAGGAAAAACAAATTTGTCGAGACCAATATGGAGCAATGAGGATGACTTTGCTCTTCAACCTGGAAGCTTTCTGAAGGAATTTGGGAATTAAATGAAAGGGCGGACACATGTACAGGAGACCAGGTGACTAATCATGAAGTACAGCATCCCTTGGAAATTTCCCCTCTGGGGAGATTAGGGCAAAGCAGTTCTTGCATTTGTTGTTCAAGGGGAAGCGAATAGATTGCAGAAAGGCTGGTCCCAATGATGGAAAATCTTGTCCGCAATGTTCTTGTTGCGGGACCATTCATGGGGTAGAAGAATGCACCTGCTCAATTTGTCTGCTATCACAATGGATTTTCCCGAAATGTGCATTGCTAAGAGAAAGTGGTTGGAAGAGATCGCCCACTATCACACCCTGAGAGCTTCTCTACACAATGGATAGGATTTCGTTTCTCCTTGTTTGTCAATGTACCAGACCACTGACATGTTATCAGTTTGCACTCAATGGTCCCTAACGGGAGAGCATTCTGGAATGCCTGCAATGCTAAGAGCACTGCTCTATTCTCTACAATATCTGTATGTTATTTCACTGCCTCGGGGGACCAAGTGCCTTGGATTGTCTTCCCCAGATAATGCACCCCCCCCACCCTAACTAGGAAGCATCCGTGGTCACTATGGCCTTGGGCTGGGGGGGATGAATGGACAGCCTAGAAAAACTTGATCTGAAAGAATCCACCTTTCCAGGTCTCTCTTGCATGTCTGAGTGATTCTTATCAGGTAAGATAGACTGGTACAAAATTGACCACTGTGTAGCTAGGATCCATTGAAGAATTCTCATGTAAAATCTCTGGCTAGCGGTACTAATGTTATTGCTGCTGCCACTGATCCCAGGCTTGAAGGACCAGACAGGCCCAAATTGTGGCTTTGCAGATTCTTTTTGATTTGTGACCTTATTGTTCAAACTCTCGATAGTGGTAGGGATGCAATGGTAGTTTTCGTATTGAGAATTGCTCCAATAAACTCTAGACTCTGGGTAAATTGTAGATGGGATTTCTCAGTTTATGGTTATTCCTAGAAGAGAACAAGCCTGGAGAACCTGATCCTTTGCCAACTTGAGCTGATGCCTGGTCAGAGCGGATATGAGGCAGTTGTTTAAGTATGGAAACACTCAGAATCCCTGCAGTCTGAGATGAGTTGCTACGACTGCCATGCATTTGGGTAAACACCGTGGGGGCTGTGCTGAGTCCAAAGGGCAGTACTCAATTGGTAATGACTGGCTCCCAGCCAGAAGTATAAATACCTTCTGGATCATCTGTTTATCTTTATATGACAGTGCGCATCCTGAAGGTCTGTTGAGCACATCCAGTTGTTCTTGACCAAAAAGGCATCCAAAATTTGGTTCTATGAACTGTTTTGTTTAGTGAGATCCAGAAATGGTCTCCAGTCCCCTGTTTGCTTTGGCACTAAAGAACCTTGAGTAAGTTACAGATTCTATCTGATCTACCAGGACATGTTTGATTGTTTTTTTTAACAGCTTTGTATTTGAACTGTTGCTTCTTCCCTCTGACTGGGTGGAACATCGTGGATTTTTCTTGAGATTGGAGGTGGAGGAGAAAAGGGTAATATATATCCTCTGCACCAAAGTACCTTTTGTTATATCTAGCCAGGCTCTTTAGTGCAGGGATAATCATCCCCATCTGCCTCCAGAGATGGGCGATCAGACCATCTTTCAGGAGTGCAGGTAGGGTTTGCCAAAGAATGATTCTCTGGAACACTGGTTCTGTGGGTCACCTCTACTGTGTGGGCAGTTATGTCCATTAACAGTTCCCTCCTCTGCCTCTGGGGGAACCTCCTCCATGTGTGTCCTGGTAAGGACCCTAAGACTTTTTGAATCACATTTTCTGACCACCTTGCTGATTCCTGGAAAAGGCTCATTGAGGGGGTGGAAAAACATGCCCACAGCAGACAGGGTCTTTCCATCAATCTCACACCTGGATAGAGTGTCCTTTATCTTGGGGCCAAATAAAGATGTTTTGTCATTGAGAAAAGAGGACTGGAATGGCTCTGCAAACTTATCAAGGTGCACCCAGGCATGCCTCCTTATGGAAATATCTGAACCTGCTGCCTTGAGGTTCCCTCTGCTACATCTGAGATCATCCTCATGGATGACTTGGATATGGACTGAAGGGTAGTCAGCTGGGAAGTTAGAGGGCTGAACTACCTTCAGAAACAACACCAAATAGAGAGTATTTGATAATTCCTTAAGCAAATCCTTCTGCAATCTAGTAAAATGTGGCAAGTAGTTGACAGACCTTAGTGCAAAAGTGGATGAGAATACACACTTCCCAAATCTGTCCATCGCCCATGACTCCCTGCTGGGGGGGGGGGGCATGGACAGTGGAACTTTCTTTGGCCAGTTCCTTCTTGTTGGCCGCCACAATGACCATGGCATCAACAGGAACTCCCTTACTCCAGAACTGTCTGTCCACGGGTGGTGCCATTATTCTGTCCAGTCTTCAAGGAATAGGTTCTATGGTGTATGGATCCTTCCAAGTCCGCTGCGAGATCAAATCAATCAACTCATCGGCAGGCAGAGTAACCCAGGAAGTACAGGGTCCAGTACCAAAAGCCTCCAGGATAACAGATTCCTCAGACATTGGGTTACTGGGCATCCAACCACTTTAAAGTGCTGGGTCATCATGGTGGAAGAGTCTGTATCCAAGAAAGAAGGCTCTCTTTGCAGCCTCAAAGGCAGAGCGAGAAGAGACACTTCTGGATCATAGCCCTCTCTCACTCCAAGGGCAAAGTCTCCGAGGCGGAAGCTGGAGACAAGCTGTCCAGTGCTGAGGCTCCAAGGTGTAGAGATGGCTCCAAAAATCTTTCCAATGCAACACTTCGGACCCAACAGGCAGGCTATGGCTCCGAGTGCTCTGCAGATCTGATGGGACTGGAGCTCTCGGGGATAATTTCGGATCTGAAGATAAGGTTATCCTAGGATCTGAAACTGATAGATCTGGGCAACTTGAATCCAGAGACTCTGACACTACAGCTGTAGTCAGAGGAGGAACCTGCAATGAAGGAGTTGAAGAAATTCAAATATCCTGACTCAGACGTGTAGGAGTAGAGGAAAACCTGACTCAGAGGAGTAGGAGTAGAGGAAAACACAATCTGTCCCTGCACTAAGGATCTTCCTCACCAGTCTTTCCATGTCTTCTTCAGTCAGGCTTTTAGAAGAATGAGCAGAAAGGGTAGATTGAGATTTGGAGCACTCCAAAAATGGCGAAGGTACTCTGTCCAGGACAAGATCAAGGGAGAGTACCACACTATAGGCAAGGGCTTAAATGCAAATGTTGGTGATGTCGGACCCGATGACCTAGGCTCCGATGACTTGGAGCTTGTCTGATTCTTTTTCTAAGCATTCAGATCCAAAGTGGTCGGCTCAGATGATTTTTCTAATTTCGGATCTGTAGTCAAGGTAAGAGCCATAATTTTCAGTTTCTTTGGATCAGGGGTTGAAACTGGATCTTTTGTTGATCTTTTTCTTGAGGTATCAGAGAAAGATGAAATAGAAGGCCCCGGAGATGAGGATTTCCTTGACTTAGACTTCGCAGAAGTACTCTCGGAAACGGCTTCTCCGAAAGAAGAGGGAGAAGGCCTTTTGATATCAATTTATTTTTCTTTCCACCAAGGTACATGGATTGAAATTGTGGCACACTGGACAGTCTTCCTGCAGAATACGGAATACCCGACAGGGTAAAATCATCCTCCACAAGGAAGAGTAAAACCTGTCTGGTGGACATCTGCAATAAATAAATTATATAACAAAAGTAAAAAATTACTGTCCAGGACCAAAAAAGAGCAGGTGCCCAACTGGAAACAATCACTCCTTAGCCTGAATAAGCAAATAAGAGCACTAGTGAAATCCTCTAAAGCCAACTTCGAATCTAATTTGGCCACATCTACTAGAGACAATCATAAGGTGTTCTTCACATATGTCCGCAATCTCAATGGAAGCATTCAGATCTGTTCAGAACTAGTGGTCAAGGACAACACTTACTGTATATATAGCCAGTCTACTGGCTGACAGATTCAGTGAAAACTTCTCCCCTCTGTCCCCCCATCAGTAAATCAGGATATCCCCAGTACCTGACCCCCACCCCTTATCTCTATGGAACAGGTCATTACTGCCCTCTCAAAGGCAAAAAATACAGCCTCCATGGGGCCAGATAACATTCCAGGCTGCAGCCTACATGAACTCAGGCATGAACTTGCAGCACCATTAGGCACTCTATTCAACCAAAGCCTGAGTACCGGCTTTGTGCCAGCCGAGTGGAGGACAGCCACTCTCATTCCTTTACACAAAGGTGGAGCGTTAATCAATCCATAAAATTATAAACCCATCAACCTAACTAGCCTGATCTGCAAGGCAATGGAATGGATTATCATGGACCTCATTAACAGGGATACTGGCAACTGCCAAACACTCGACCCCACACAGTTTCACTTTGTCAAGGGGAGGTCATGTCTGTTAAATCTGATTGACTTATTTGAGACAGTCGCCAAAGCCATGGATGAGGGGAAGACTGTGCACACCACCTACCTTGACCTGGTCAAAGCCCTCGACACTATTACAAACTCAGGCATAGTAGATAAACTCTCTCAACTAGGCATCAATCCATAGGTTACCAGATGGGTAGCAAACTGGTTCACTGATAGAACCCACCTAAACAAAATAGGGGAAGCACCTTAAGCAGTAGACCCGTAATGAGAGGCGTACACTGGGATCGGTCTTGGGGCCTCTGTTATTCGGGATATACTTCTCTGACGTGCAGGCCAAAACCAGTGGGCTATGGATGACCAACTTTGCAGATGACTGCATGCTGGGCACAGGGTGCAGTCATCAATTCCCCAAGTGATGTGAAAGTCTTCCAAGAGGGCCTCATCCAAACAAACGACTGCTGCCAGAAACATGGTCTCAAGCTAAATGCCAAAAAATGCATCATTCCCTTTGGGGAGAGTGATGTCCCTACATATCACATTAATAACACAGTCCTAAGTACACAATCAGTAGTGAGGGATTTGGGCACCCAGGTTGAACAGCAACCTGACTTTTGACTGCCATGTTGCTTCCATTGTACGGAAAGCTTTCTACATGGCTCACCTCATAAGTAAGGGTATCTCATCCAGGGACAAAGAAGTCATAACATCCCTGTATTCTTCCCTTAACTTAAGGCCAATTATGGAGTACAACACCCCTTTCAGCGTGTACCTCACAAAGCACATGCAGCAGCTTGACAGACCACAGAGGTTCCTCACCAGGAGAATCCAGGGCCTCAAACATCTACCCTACACAGTTTCATACAGACTCCTTAGAGGTGACCTCTGTCTGGCATGCAAAGCAATCTCAGACCCCACCTTGATGGGACTGCTGCATATCCACATATCCACAAGTCAAGCTCTACTCGAGCAACCCGTACACGCTACCTCAACCTGGTCTGTGATATCAATAGGACTTGTTGGCGGGACAGATTTCTGTCCCAGAGACTACCCCATCTGTGGAATAGACTCCCTTCTCCAAGTTAAGCAGAATAACTCATTATCCCTTTTTAAGCACAACTTGGGTAACTGAATGGGAAACGGAAAATACACTCCTGGCATTCCACATTTGTCCCTGCTGGATGGGGGCTCTGGGTGCTGACTTGTCTAAACATGGGCTAAACCCTTGGCTGGGCTTGTAAGGGCCAATATCCTAGTAAACTCTTATGATCCTATGCAGGTAAAGAGGGCCCAGACAGTAACCAAAATGGGGGCATCAGAGAGAAGCAACTTATGTCCACACTTTATGAAATTTTTAAATCCTGCTGGCTTTTCTGACATGTTTACATATTTTTGACAAAGGTCTAAACACAAAGAGAAAGTTTTTTTTTTATTAGCAAGCAGAAGGAAAAAGGGGAAAATACCAGCAATGGTTAAGAAGTACAGTTGTGTATACTTACCATAAATATAGATGTTCGAGTGTATTCACTGTTGCAGTCATCACCTGTGGGTTACCCCTGATGTGGTAGCCCTCGGCCGGCTCAAATACCAGATTCAATGTTTTTGTGCACCAGCTGCTGTCGCCTGTAGTCTGACTTCAGGTCGTCAGTAGTATAAAACAAGGCAGCTGATATCATTACATCAGTTTTTCTTGCCCTAACCCATCAGAAGCACAAGGGCAAAGAGAGAAGTGGTCCTGGTAGCTAAGAGCCACCCTGGGAAGCATGTGTCCCCATAGGGGAAGATGAGAAAAGGGGGGTGGAGGGAGGGAAACCAAGACTGCAACAGTGAATACACTCAAACATCTACATTTATGGTAAGTGTACACAACTGTACTATGTTCTTCATGTTTTACTGTTGCAGTCATCACCTGTGGGAGGATTCCCAAAGCTGAGGTAAAGGGTGGAAGGAAAGAGAGTCCTAGGTATGGGTCAGGAGGCCCTGCAGAATTGCTGAGGCAAACCCTGCCCTACACTCTGAAGAGAGAGTTAGGTGGTAATGCTTTGTAAATGTATAGATAGAGGTCCAGGTGGCCGCTTCCAATATGTCCTTGGTAGATACTCCTCTGAGGAAGGCAGTGAAAGTGGAGGTAACCCTAGTGGACTGGGTATGGATTGACCTAGGGATGGGTTTCCCATGTAGTCTGTAGCAAAAATGGATACATTGTGAAATCCATTTGAAAATGGTTTGTTTACATATGGGCTTCCCCTCTACCCCTGGGGAAAAGCTTACAAGAAGCTGGTCAGTTTTTCTGAATGGCTTAGTGCGTTCCAGATAGTATCTGCATTGTCTGTGCACATCCAGTGAGTGTAGAATTCTTTCTCCCTTATTTTGGTGATTGGGAAAAAAGTTGGGAAGGTGTATGGCCTGGTTAAGGGTCACAACAGACACCACCTTGGGCATAAAGGAGGGATTAGTCCTCAGGGAGATTCTGTCTCCATGAAAAATTATGAAGGGCTCGACAGCCATGAGAGCTTGAAGTTCTGAGACCCTTCTGGCAAAGGTGATAGCTAGTAGGAAAGCGGTCTTCCAGGAGAGGTATTTCAATTCTGTTGAAGCGGCAGGCTTGAAAGGAGGTAAGGTTAGTTTCTCTAACATAATTCAGGTCCCAGGGTGGAGTAGGAGGTCTTCTGGCAGGCCTGGTATTAGAAGACCCTCTGATGAATTGCTTAACCAATGGATGAGAGAAGAGGAGTGGGTCTGAATCATAATGGGCAGAGATGGCCGAGGCATGGATTTTAATAGAGGAGAAGGAGAGGCCACTATTGAGCAACTCTGCTAAGTAATCCAAAATAAGAGGGATGGAAGGTTGGGAGGTACTGGCCCCTTTAGATTGCTTCCAGGAGCAGAATCTTTTCCATTTTCCTGCATAATATTTTCTTGTGCTGGGCCTTCTGGCCTGTGATGATGATGTCCAGGACCTGTGTGTTTAACAGTGACTTCTTGTTAGTTTTGTGTGTATGAGCCATGCTGAAAGTTTGAGAGTCTGTAGGTCTAGGTGCAGTACCTTCCCCCTCTCCTGGGTCAAGAGGTCTGACCTTAGGGAAAGCAGCTCTGGACTGCGTAGTAAGGGGTACCAATGTTGTCTGGGGCAATCTGGAAAGATTAGGATGGCCTTTGGTCTTTCCTCTCTTATTTTGATCAGAACTTTGGGAAGAAGGGGTAGAGGAGGGTATGCGTACACAAAGACAGAGCTCCAGCGGAAGGTCAAGGCATCCACCTTCCATGCTAGGAGGTGATACTCCCTGGTGCAAAACTTGTGCAGCTGGTGGTTGTGGTGCGAGGCAAAGAGGTCCACCTCTGGAGTCCCCCACTCCTGGGTGATTTGCAGAAAGATTTCTCTCTGGAGCTGCCATTGGTGGGGGTCCAGTAAGTTTCTTCTTAGGTGGTCTGCCAGTGTGTTGTTGATCCCTGGTAAGTACTTGGCAATTAGGTGTAGCCCTATGGAGGTGGCCATAGGCCACAGACTCATGGCTAACCTGCACAGGGGGGTAAGACTGGGTGCCCCACTGCTTGTTGATGTACCACATTACTGTGGTGTTGTCTGTTTTTATAAGGAGGATCCCTGGCCGGAGATGGGGTTGGAAGGAAGCCAGAGCGTTTTGCACTGCCATCATTTCTTTCTGGTTGATGTGCAAGTGGAGTTGTTGGGCATTCCAAAGGCCTTGGGTACACCTGCCTGTTAGGTGAGTGCCCCAAGCTATGTCTGAGGCGTCGGTGGTGATGGTCTGGCCAGAAGGCAGGGGATGAAGGGAAGACCCTTGTTCATGGCACAGGCGTCTGCCCACCAGAGAAATGTGTCCCTTATGCAAGGGATCAGTGGGAGGGTGGTCTCTAGGGACTGAGTGCTCTGACACCACAGGTTCTTTAAGTACCACTGAATCTTTCTCATGTAAAGCCTGGTGAGAGGGATGAGGAGGACGCAAGATGCCATATATCCCAGGGCTTGCAGGAACTTCCTCGCAAAGAGGTGACTTCTGGAAGCCAGCTGGGTGAAGTAGAGAGGCAGGAAACTCTGCTTTTCTGAGGACAGGAAGGCCATTAGGGTTGCTGTGTCTAGCACAGCTCCCAAGAAAAAATGTTCCTGGTGGGGTTTTGTTTTGATTTTTTTTTCATTGATGGTGAACCCTAAGGAAGTTGGGAGTTTTTTTGACAAAGAGAAGGTCTTGGAGCAACTTTTCTTTGCTGTTCGCCTGAATGAGGCAGTCGTCCAGGTAAGGGTAAATCTGTATATTTCTCCATCAGCAGAAAGGTATAGCCGGGGCTAAGCATTTGGTGAATACTCTGGGAGCAGTATATAAGCCAAAGGGCAGTACAGAGAACTGAAAGTGCTGATAGCCTGCTCTGAAGTGCAAGAATTTTCTGCACAATTCCCTGATGGGGATGTGGAGGTAAGCATCTTTTAGGTCTAGTGTCACCAGCCAGGCATTCTGTGTGAGCATAGGCAGGAGCTGCTGCAAGGTTAGCATTTTGAATCTGGGAACCACCAAGGTGGTGTTCAGTTTGGATAGATCCAAGATGGGGCGCCAAGTACCCTCTTTTCTGGGAATAAGGAATAGCCTGGAGTAAAACCTTTTCCTGTTTTATCCAGAGGGACAGGTTCTACTGCCATCTAGGACATTAAAGTTTTTACCTGCTTTAATGCCTCTGTCCACTGGTTTGGGGGGAGGTCTGGGTACCCTCTTGGAAATGGGAGTTCACTGAAGGAGAATCTGTATCCCTGAGAAATGATTTTTAATACCCATTGGTCTTTGGTTATAGAGACCCAATTGTCCTTGAAGAAGGTTAAGCCTTCCTCCTAGTTTTACATGAGTGAAAGGAGGGCCGAGGGGAGAGGGAGAGTCACTGTGAATGCTTACCATAGAAGCCTGGCTTAGAACTCCCTGCCTTGGAGGCTGAAGTGGTCCACTGTTTGCTTCTTTGCTGGCCTTGGGATGGGGGCCTGGATGTCCTGTCCCTGCGGGGTTACTTTGGCCCTGTCTGCTGGGTGCAGGTAAGGCCCAGTGTTTAGAGGGGAAGTTCCTGCTGAATCTGGGCAGTTGAACTTGAAAGAAATCTTTTACTGTTTGCATAGATTTTTGCTTTGTCTTCCATCTTTTTAAGCACCTCTTCTTTTTCCCCAAATAGGTGTTCCTTATATAGGGGTGCATCAATAAGTTTAGACTTGACATGATCAGGGAGAGGTTGTTCCTTCAGCCATGCATGTCTTCTAATAACAGATCCTGTCACTGCTGCGCTAGAGGCTTCTAGGGTGTCATATCCACATTGTAATGAGTGCTTGGCCACTTGACAAGCAGAGTTTAAGCAGAGTAGGGTTCTGGGACCTCTACTGTTCGGCATATATTTCTCAGAAGTACAGGCAAACACAGGAGGACTATGGCTAACCAAGTTCGCCGATGACTGCAAACTGGGAGCCATAATTGACTCTCCGGCTGACACGGACATCCTTCAAAAAGGCCTTACTGAGACAGACACCTGGTGTCAAAGTCATGGCCTCAAGCTAAATGCCAAAAAATGCATAGTCATCCCGTTTGGGTAACACAAAACACCCACAAATTACCACATAGGCAGCAGCTCCCTTAATACAGAAGAGGTAATAAGAGATCTGGGGACCCAGGTAGATAGTAACCTCTCCTTTGACAATCATATTGCCAAAGTAGTTAGGACATCCTTCTATGTGGCCCATCTAATTACTAAGGGGTTCGCATCTAGAAATAAAGAGGTTATAGTGCCACCTCTACTCGTCACTCATCAGACCCATCATAGAGTACAATGCCCCATTTGGGATGTACCTCACAAGACACTTCCAACAGCTGGAAAGACCACAAAAGCACCTCACCAAGAGGATTACTGGCCTCAAACATATGTCCTATGCAGCCCAACTGAAAAAACTCCGGCTGTACTCAGTGGCATATTGCTTACTCAGAGGTGATCTCTGCCTGACTTACAAAGCCATGTCCAACTCAGAATTGATGGACATGCTCCACCTAAAGAAATCCAAGTCACTACAAGCCACGCGTTCTAGTGAGCTAAACCTCGCCACAACAATAAATAGAACATGCTGGAGGGATAGATTCCTGTCACAGAGACTCCCCATGCTTTGGAACAAAATTCCTAACTACATTAGGCAGAGCCCCTCACCAACACTCTTCAAGAGAAGCCTTGACGAGTGGATGGGCAATAGAAAATCCACCCCTGGGATCACTTCATTGGCTCTGCTCGACAGAGGCTCAGTTAATTAATCAATGGGGCGGTGAAAGCCGACACTCTGGCTAGGCTTAAAAATGCCCTTGGGCAGATAGCCTAGTACCTACCTATGAGTGTAGTATTTCTGCCAGCTCTTTTGAGTTGGGACCGTCAGGAGAGGAAGCAATCTTCTGTTTTAATTGTTCCAAAGTGTGTTTATATTTTAACATATGGAACTGACAATTGAGTGCTCTGACAGTTACGGTTGCAGAGGTGTATACTTTCTTACCCCATCTTGTCCAGAGCTCTTGAGTCTTTGTCAGAAGGAAAATTATTCTTGGCAGAACTAGTCTTAGCTCCTTTGGGTCCCTGTGTAATGACCTCTGGGTCTGCAGCAGGGTTCCTGTACAGGTATTTGTGAGAATCTGGTACTCTGTAGTACCTGTCAGGTTTAGCTGGGGCAGGAGGCAGGGCATCAGAGGCTAAACTGGATTGAAGGAAAACATCATCCACCACTTCTAGAATAGGTGGGATGGCCAGGGGTCTGTGCTGGGTCAGGTCCAGAAACTCTCTAACTTGTTTCTTTGACTGAGGGTAGTCCTGAGATTCCTACTGAAAATGCTCCCTGAGGGAGTGAAGGGTTTCCCCGAAGGAGAGGTCCTCTGGAGAGGAGGCAGAGGGGATGGACTCCTCTGCATCTGAATACTCAAAACAGTTAAGGGCTGTTGTTCCTCTTCAAAGGCAGAAAAATCAGAATCCTCAGACTCCTGGTCTGTCATCATTTCTTGAGAAAAAACACTTTTTTCCTTTTAGGAGTGGGGGCTTGAGTACCTCGGATAAGGGAGATGAAATCCTCCGCCATTTTAAGCATTTGAGCTTCGGGTGGGGAGCAGTAGCAGGATGGTGGCTAGAAGTAGATTTCCTAGGAGTGGCCTGGCTTAGAGGCCTAAGAGAATCTGTTGGTTTCTGAGGAACAGTACTTGGAAGAGTAGACATAGTTTTTTTGTCTAGAATCAGTAGTGAGAACAGCCTCTTCGTAAGCCGGTGCCTGTGTCATGGCTCCGGACCCAAACGAGGGAGAGACAGCCAAAGGCTTGGAAGACAAAGTGGATTTCTGAGGCATACCAGACTCCTAAAGGACCTCGGCAAAGGCCTGCATAGAAAGCGAGTCAGGCATCAGGGGCTGCGAAAGAGCCTCAATGAATTCAGGAGAACTGACGAATTGCTTAGTGGAAATCTCATTGGAAGACTTAGCCTTGTGTGGCCTGTCTCTATCTTTACGTTTTTTCGGAATGTTAGCGGAAGGTTGGCTGACGGACACCATATCAGAATTCGAAGACGGAATACAAAAATAATTCTCTACAAAAAGAGCTCTATGGTGAATTGTTCTCGCATTAAATAGGGCACAGAGCCAGCAATGAGGGACATCGGGGTATGGGCCTAAACAAGTGGTGCAGTAAGAATGAAAGTCTCTGTGTGGGATCTGCTTTCCACAGCAGAGACAATTATTAACTTTTTTGGACATTGGTTAGAGCAAGAAAAAAGGGTCCCAAACGGGGTACTTAGCTTTAGACGTTTTTCAGCTAAAGTTCGACTTCTGGTAGAGACCGACTGGCACTCGTGCGAACTGCTTCTGCTATGGGCTTCATGGCAAGAAAGACTGATGAAATGATGTCAGCTGCCTTGTTTTATAGTACTGATGACCTGATGTCCGACTACAGGTGACAGCAGGTGTCACACAAAAACTCTGACTCTGGTATTCGGGCCGGCCGAGGGCTACCACAGCAGGGGTAACCCACAGGTGATGACTGCAACAGTGAAACACGGAGAACATCTACCTAGGTAGTGGAAGAGATACTAACAACAGTATCTAGAGAGTATACAAGAACAAAATGAGGAAAGAAGGTTAGACAGGGATTATTAAATAGATGAAAACAGAAGTAGGGTAAGGTTTAAGATAATAAGACTGCAAGCAAATAAAGAAATTATGCAGAATGGGGCTAAAGAGGAAATACAAAAGTCTGTCCAACAAAAAGTGAACCATCAAGGAGAAAGGGACACCGCTTCTCATTCCTATGATACTAAAGCACATGAAGACACTTAGCCAGTGAAACGTTTTCCACGGCTTCAAAAAAAAACTCGGAGAGAAAGCTCAGGAACTGACCAAAAGAATTGGGAGTATTTGGAATTAACCCAGAATCTAGAGTTGGGAGATGGAGGTGATCAGGAAGTAGACCAGCAATGTGGAAACTGGTGAATAAATGGGGTTCCTATTACGTTATTGAAATTCAACAAGTTCGAACCCTATATGGTCGAAACCATATAGTCGAACCTGCTGAAGTTCGAATAGATTAAAAAAAAACAGATGCAACAGTAAACTGTTGCAAGCCCTCCTGCACCCCCCCGCTCTTTAAATATACCAACTCCGAGACTGTACTATAGTGTTGAAAGGGAATAGTTCCCTTTACTGCACTGTAGTGCAATCTCGGAGTTGGTATATTTAAAGAGTGGGGGGTGCCGGGGGGCTTGCCCCCCTGCTTGCAACAGTTAGTTTACTGTTGCATCTTTTATTTATTTTTTTTTTTTTTTACAGTGGTCGAAGTTCTGAAACTTTGAACAGACAAGTTCGATATTGTCATGTTCGAAGTTTCAAAACTTTGATCACGTAATAGGAACCTGAATAAATGTGAGATTGAAAAGCATCAACTGGATTTGTGAAATACACCTGGATAAGAAAAAAATGGTAACAGTGCACTTTTGTTCAACTTGTGGAGAAATGAAAAGCATTTGCTCACTTCATTTCATTAATGTTTGGAAGGACACTGAGGGGAGGGAAAGAGGAAGAAAAAGGTAAAGTAATTTCTACTCTTAACAGTATTTCTAAGAAACTTTATCAACAAATTGCATGTTATACAGTAAAATATTTTTAGTTTTTTTATGTGATAAACTAAACAGATGCCTTCTTTCATCGTCCCTTTCTTCTTTTTGGTATTAAGAAATGTGAGCATTACAGTGCAAAAGGAAAAGCTAGACAAAAGCATGTTTAACTTAATATGCTGTAATTCTTGGATTGCTGAGGTGGGGGATGGGGTGAGAAAGTACACATATCATAATATTTGTAGAGCTGATATGTTTTCTCTTACTTTCGCACAGGTGAATGTCTGGATTAAGATCCTTGGCTTAATCTAATAAATTAAGTGGAAACAAGTAAACAATAGATCAAATATACTAAAAGGTTTTCCTTTAGTAATAAACGTTTTAGCGTGTCCTTCAGACAGCAGCAGAGGACTACATCCTCTTACATTTCCCTGGCAGCATGCTGATAATAGGACATTAATAGCCAAAACATTGGTTTCTTCAAGGCTAAAAGTTAACGTTTTCATGTATGTTGGTTTTGACATCTGGGAGGAGGAATAAAGATAAAAAAAAGAAAAGACACCAATTAATGTAAGTTAAAGCACAGGCAATAACATGCACCTTAGCATAGATAACCTCAATTTCAGGTTAATTAAATCCTGTATTAGCAGCTACTCGGACAAAAGCTCCTATTAGAGGGATTAAACATCATCATTTGAAGATGTACATAGTCGTTTGTCTTTGTATTAAGTTAACAGGTTATGGGGGTGCTTTGGGAGTGTGCTTTGGTATTTGGTTTGAGGGTTTTTACTGCAAAATGTGACATAGGTTCCAATGTGGAGGATAAGGAAAACTGTATAAAGGCTTAAACTGACAGAGCGTGCATGCATTACAAAAGCTAGAAATATACATTTAAAAAAGCTGCCATATATAATACGTAGGAATAATGACGTCTTACCATAATGGCACCACTTTCCATGTTATCTTGGAATGTGAATGGTCTCACAGGTACAGACAAAAAAGAAATAATATTTAATTATATTAAGAAATGCAGAATGCAAATAGCAATGCTGCAGAACACACATTTGGAAATAACCAAGCATGTGAATTTAATAAAGTAAGGACTTCAAGAAGGATATTCATGAGACTATTCAGACTAGTCATAGGTGACTCTATAGTCAGGCACACTGATGTTCCACTCACCATGCTAAACAAGGAGAAAGTTACTGTCAGCTGCCTGTCGGGTGCCAGGATCTGTCACATAACGCACGCACTTCGGTCACTCCACAACAAGTATAAATATGACTCTGTCATTGTTCATGTTGGTTTGAATGACCTGAGACGTACCTCCCTGGGCTACATGAAAAGAGACATGGAGAAGCTCTCCAATCTTGTAGCCCAGGCAGGTATGACCCTAGCCCTGAGGAGCATTCTGCCATCACCCAGAATGATACCACAGTACAAGGACAACATGATCGACTTCAACAACTGGCTAAGCTTCTGGTGTTATTCTAAGGGAATGCAGTATCTGTCTGCCTGGGATGACATGATCGACAGACCATGATACTTTGCCAGAGATGGCCTGCACCTGTCACCCTTGGGAGTCCAGATACTGGCTAAGGCTCTTGCCACCCTTATAGTGCCCTTTCTGGCAAGGTTCAAATGACAAATTCACCACCTTAACGGGTACAAGTAAGCAAAATCTGAAGGTAATGCTACTCAATGCTAGAAGCCTAAACCCCAAAATCCATTCACTCGAGGCACTCCTAAAAATGAACAATGATATCTGTGCAGTGACAGAGACCTGGTTCAAGACTCCAGAGAGCACCCCTGCATTACCAGGCTATAATTTATACCACACCTTTCGGCCACCTAACCTGGAACAAAACACATAAGGTGGAGGCGTGTCCATATTCATTAAGGATATCCACACCGCCAGGCTAGTTGCTCAGCATAATGCATCCGAGATTATCCAAGTGCAACTAACCCTGGGTAAGACCGCAATCCAAATTGTAACTTGCTACAGATCCCCCACCATGCCCCAGGATTCCCACTCCTCATTTCTTGATACACGGGAAACATTAGGGTACAACCCAACACCCTAATAATGGATGATTTCAACTACCCCACCATTAACTGGGAAAACTGCTCATGTACCAACTCTTTTGCTAACATTTTCTGGAATTTATAAATTCCAATGCTTTGGATCAACTTATCCATACCCCCATCAGGGGCAACAGTATCCTACACCAGGTCATTAACAACATGGGCAACTGGTGTTCCACACCAGAGGTCAATTCCTCATTGGTCAGATCCAACCACAAGGTAATCTCCCTAGACATCCACATCCCACCCCACCCCTGATTAGGGAAACCATGGTAAAAAATGTCTCTAAAGCTAACTTCACGCTTCTTAAGACAGAAGTGGCAAAATTCATAACACCCATGCACAAGGACAATAGAGGTACAACTGCTGAATCCTACACAAATGCACTTTATAAGCGCTTACACGAGTGCATGGATCATGCTTATCCCTAACAGAACCAAAATACTATCCTCCAAAAATAGGAGCCCAATCTGGTGGTCCTCTGCCATAATCAAACTCTACAACATAAAGAAACTGTTGCAAAAAAGATTAAAATCCCACGATTGGAGGAACTCCCTGGTCAGCCTCAGTAAGAAGCTGAAATCCCTCAAAATCCTCCAAAGCTAGTTACGAAAACAAAATCGCCACAGATTCTAAAGACAACCACAAAGCATTCTATAGCTATGTTAAGAATCTCAATGGCAACACTCAAATGCAAAGTTCCTGTAATCACTACTGCACAGGCAAAAAACACACTCTCCAAAGCTAAGAACACATCATCCATGAGACCTGACAACATTCCAGGCTGCCTTCTACACAAACTGCAGAATGAACTGGCACCCCACCTAAGCACCATGTTCAATCATAGCCTCACCTCAGGCTTTGTGCCCACTGAATGGCGCACAGTGACTGTTATCCCACTCCACAAAAGGGGAGCCACTACGGACCCTGGGAACTACCGCCTCATTAGCTTAACAAGCCTGGTCTGCAAGGCCATGGAACGTATCATCATGGAACTTATAAACAAAGACATTGGTAATCTCCAAACTCTGGACCCCACTCAGTTCGAGTTTGTAAAAGGCAGATCATGTCTCCTAAACCTGATAGAATTCTTTGAAGTAGTCACCAAAGCCGCAGACAAGGGTAAGGTGGTTCACACAGCCTTCCTAGATCTCACCAAGGCTTTTGACAACATCCCTCACTCTGGAATTATAGATAAACTCACTAAACTAGGTATAAATCCCTATGTCACAAGATGGGTTGCCAACTGGTTCAATGACAGATCCCACACTGTGAAAGTAGCAGACTCCAAATCTGACTTCAGACTAGTGACAAGTGGAGTACCACAGGGTTCAAGTCCTGGGTCCTCTCCTGTTTGGTATAGACTTTTCTGAAGTACAGGCTAACACGGAAGGTCTTTGGCTAATGAAGTTCGCAGATGACTGCAAACTAGGAGCCATAATCGAAACTCCTAACAATGTGAACATCCTACAAAGGGGCCTCACGGAGACATGTGCCTGGTGTCAAAGCCATGGCCTCAAGCTCAATGCCAAAAATTGCATTGTCAGCCCCTTGGGTAAAAATTCTGTACCCATGAGCTACCACATAGGTGGTAGTCTACTTAACACCGAAAGTGTGACAAGAGACCTTGGGACACAGGTGGACAGTAGTCTCTCCTTTGATAATTACATCACAACAGTAGTCAGGAAATCCTTCTACATGGCACACATCACAAAAGGTTTCTCATCCAGGAAAAAAGAGGTCATTGTTCCCCTCTACTTGTCACTCAGACCCATTATAGAGTACAACGCCCCTTTTGGTATGTACCTCACAAGACATCTACAACAACTGGAAAGGCCGCAGAAATACCTCACAAAGAGGATTACTGGCCTCAAGGAGATGCCCTACGCAGACAGTCTCAAAAAACTCCAGCTTTACTCTGTCGCATATCGCCTACTCAGAGGTGATGTCTGCCTAATATACAAAGCTATGTCAAACCCAGAGCTGTTGGATATGCTCCACTTAAAGAAATCCCAATCTTTCCGAGCTACATGCTCTAGGGACCTAAACCTTGTCACCATAATAAACAGAACATGCTGGAGGGATAGATTCCTGTCCCAGAGACTTCCCATACTCTGGAACAAACTACCTATCTATATCAAACAAAGGTCCTCATTAGCACTCTTCAAGAAAAATCTTGATGATTGGATGGGAAATAGGAAATTCACCCTGGGGATCACCTCTGTGGCTCTGCTCGACAGGGGCACAGGAAAATAATTTTCTTGGGTGGCTAATGCCAGGGTAACTTTTTGGCTAGGCTTATATAGGCCCTAGGGCCAATAGCCTAGTACCTACCTATGAACTATCAGGACAAAGAAAAGCAGTAGTACTTGCATTAACTTCTAGAGGAGCTCCAAAAATTACAGAAAATGAAAATAAAATGGCAGATTTGTAGTAGCAAGGGATGAGGGTTACACTGGCATATATTTACATTCCACTTAAAACTGCTATTATGTAGCTTTAAAAATGGGGAGGGGGGAATAATCAGCTTTCAGCAGAGAATATTACTTATAGGTGGGGACTGGAATCGGATTAAGAACAATGAGAAAGTATCAGGCTGGCCTAGAAAGGAAAAGTTAGCAAAAGATGATAGAGTTATGAAGAAATTTATGAACATATTTGGTAAGAAAGATGTGAATTCAGTTGCAGTAACACAGAGAGAATGTATGTATTATTTACCAAGGTACACTAATTGGGCTAGACTTAGACAGAAATTATACTTCATAGCAACGTGCATTTAGTTGAGAACTCTGACGCATACCCAATAACTATTTCAGATCATGCGCCAATAATTACAGAGTTAAAAAAATGCAGAGTAATGATGTAAAGATGAGATGCTGGTGCTTCCTCAATCTGTTAAAAAAGGGGGGGGATTTAAGAATGGATAGTGGAAAAGTACAGTTTTGTACCTACCATAAATGTAGATGTTCGAGGATCCCCATTGCTGCAGTCCTTACTATTGGGTATAGTCCGCATCCAGTCGGCCCGAATACCAGAGTATAAGGCTGACGTCGGTCAGGGCGCATTAGACTGACGTCAGTACGTCAGGGTACTAATGCGCATGACCGACGTCAAATCCTCAGTCTTTTCTTGCCCCAGATGTCAGAAGACCCTAAAAAGACAAAGCCCAAAATACCTGCACCAAAAATATGTACAATATATACAAGAATATATACAAAAATATAAGCATGTAACCTCACCTACACAACCACCCCTAAACACAGAGGGGAAGGAGGGAGGGTAAATTGGACTGCAGCAATGGGGATCCTCGAACATCTACATTTATGGTAGGTACAAAACTGTACTATGTTCTTCGTTCCCCATTGCTGCAGTCCTTACTATTGGGTAGAATCCCAAAGCAGAGGTAAGGGAGGCTGGCAAATCATAAAGAAGCAGGAGCTGACAACATGCCTTGCAAAACAGCTGTGGCAAAACCAGCCCTAGACTTAGAGTAGATAGGAAGGTGATAATGCTTAGAGAAAGTATGCACTGAACTCCAAGTAGCTGCTTCCAAAATATCTTTAGTCGCCACCCCCCTTAGAAAGGCTGTTGAAGTGGCAGTAGCCCTAGTGGAATGAGGCCTAATCCCAGCTGGAATCTCCTTGCCATGATGGGAATAACAAAATGCAATGCAAAAGCCAATCCACCTAGAAATAGTTTGTTTTGACACAGGCTTGCCCTGTGAACTCAAAGCAAAAGAAACAAACAACTGCTGAGACTGCCTGAAATCTTTAGTCCTGCTTAAATAATAACGCAATTGCCTGTGTACATCTAAAGTGTGCAAAATCTTTTCCCCTTTATTTTGGGGGTCTGCATAAAAAGTAGGCAAATGAATAGTTTGGTTTAAAGCCACACTAGAAACCACCTTAGGCATAAAGGAAGGATTAGTACGTAATGATACCCTATCCTTATGGAAAATCAAAATGGCTCTACTGCCATAAGGGCCTGCAACTCAGACACCCTTCTTGCAGAAGTAATAGCCAACAGAAAAGCAGTCTTCCATGACAAGTATTTCAATTCAGCAGTAGCCGCAGGCTCAAAAGGTTGTAGAGTAAGTTTTTCCAACACAAAATTGAGATCCCAAGCAGGAGTAGGAGCTCTACGGGGGTCTTATATTCTTTGCCCCTCTAAGAAACTGCTTGAACAAAGGATGCGAAAACAATGGTGGGTCACAATCATAGTGAGCTGAAATTGCTGCAGCATGAATCTTAATGGAAGAGAAGGACAGACCTTTGTCCAATAACTCAGTAAGATATTGAAGAGCCACACTCAAATTAGGCTCAGAAACCTGCAAATTCTTTGCTGTACTCCAAAATAAAAATCTCTTCCATTTTTCTGCGTACACTTTCCTTGTACTAGGTCTTCTAGCTTCCATAATCACATTTAAAACTTGTTGAGGAAGTTGAGACCTGCTGTGTTTCAACACAGAATATGCCAGGCTGTTAGATGAAGAGAGTGAAGCTTGACATTGAGCAGATGACCATCCTTCTGAGATAACAGATGAGGAATCAGAGGTAAAGGCCATGGAGGCTTCCTTACCAGACTCCGTAGTAGAGGATACCAGTGTTGCCGAGGCCAATCTGGAGCTATCAAAATCATCCTTGGCCTGTCTTGTCTGACCTTTAATAGTACCTTTGGAAGAAGAGGCAGAGGAGGAAAGGCATACACATGAAGGTTTTTCCAACTGAAAGACAGAGCATCCACTTTCCAAGCTGTGTGATGAAACCCCTTTGTGCAATACTGTGGCAGCTGGTGGTTTAGTGGAGAAGCGAACAGATCTATGTCTGGAGTTCCCCATGACACTGTCAATTTTGAAATACATGAAGATCCAGTTTCCACTCGTGGGGATCCATGATTTGTCTGCTTAACACATCTGCTAAGGAGTTCTGTGCTCGGCAGAAACCTTGCCTGAGGAGTTAGTTGCAAGCTTAGCGCAGTCTCCCATAAAATCATTGCTTGCCTGCATAGAGGATAAGAATGTGTTCCCCTTGCTTGTTGATGTACCACATGACAGTTGTGTTGTCTGTTAGAATCAACACCTGCCCTGGAAGAAGTAACTCCTTGAAAGCCATTAATGCAAACTGGACTGCTAACATCTCCTTCATGTTGATATGTAGATGCTGTAGTCTGGCAGGCCACTTGTCTTGTATCCACTGTCCATTTAGATGAGCTCCCCAAGCAATGTCCGAGGCATCTGTCGTTAAAATCTGACTCGCCTCTGGCCGGGTCACAGAGAGTCCCTTGTTTAGGTGACATTCCTGAGCCCACCACAAAAATTCTTTTTGAAGGCAAGGAATTATTTGAATGACAGTGTCCAAATCCTGGCAGTGCTGTGTCCATACATTTTTGAGATACCATTGTAGCTTCCTCATATGCAGTTTGGCATTGGGAAGCACCAGAATACAAGATGCCATGAACCCTAATGCTTGAAGGACTGTCCTTGCAGTCAGCACGGACTGTCGAGATAGTTGATGGAAGTAAAGTGATAGACTCTTTTGTTTGTCCGGGGTTAAAAAGGCCATCTGGGCTGCTGTATTCAGTCTCACACCCAGAAAGCACATGTCTTGAGAGGGTACTAGACTGGACTTTATTTCGTTCACAGAATACCCTAGGCATCTTAGCACTGCTATAACATAATCCAGATGCTGTAGAAGGTCTTCCTTTTCTTGAGCCAGAATCAGGCAGTCGTCCAAGTAAGGATAGATTTGAATTCCTTGAAGCCTGAAGTAAGCTATCACTGGAGCCAGAACCTTTGTGAATACTCTGGGCGCAGTAGATAAGCCAAAGGGCAATGCAGAGAACTGATAATGAGAATTTCCAGCTCGAAACCGCAGATACTTCCTGCAACTTAGCCTTATAGGCACATGAAGGTAAGCTTCCTTGAGATCTAAAGTTACCATCCAGTGATCTTTGCCCAGCAGAGGTAAAAGCTGTTGTAACGTCAACATCTTGAACTTGGGAATGTCCAGAAAAGTGTTGAGGAGAGATAAATCCAAAATTGGTCTCCACATGTTCCCCTTCTTTGGTACTAGGAACAGGCGAGAATAAAATCCTAGGCCCCTTTCTGATACAGGGACTGGCTGAATGGCCCCCATCTGGAGTAACTGAGAAACTTGCTTGTGAGCCTCTTTTCTTTGTGGAGGAGGAACGTCTGGCATGCCTTTGAAAGGGGGCATTGTATGGAAATAAAATCTGTAACCGTGGTGAATGATATCCAACACCCATTTGTCTTGAGTAATTAAATCCCAATTTTCTTTGAAAAGAGACAGTCTTCCTCCCAAAGGAGCTGCCAGGCGAGAATCTACTGGCAGCTGAAAAGACAGGTCATTGGGTCTGTTTACGAAAGGACTGACCCCTGCCCTCACCAGAAGTCTGAGCAGGTGAACTCCTGTTCTAGGCGTAAACGGACCATGAGCCGAGCCCCTGCCACGTCTATACCTTACCCTAGACTGGGAATCATAAGCAGGATATGTCCACCCCTTAGCAGGCCAATTTCTACTAAACTTGGTGGCTGCACCTGCAAAAATCTTTGACAGTTTGCATAGACTTAGCTTTGTCCTCCATTTTCTTTAAAACTGCTTCCACAGGCGATCCAAACAACACATCAGACTGTAAAGGAGCATCCAAAATCCTTGTCTTAACATGCTCAGCTAAATTCTGATCCTTCAACCAGGCATGCCTGCGAAGAACAGAACTAGTAGCAGCCACCCTCGAGGAGGCCTGTACAGCATCAAAACCACATTGCAAAGAATGCTTACCCACTTGTTCAGACACATGAACCAAATCCAGCAACTCTTTACACTCAATACCTTCCGCCAAAGCATCCACCTTAGATTTTAATTGTGAAAGGAGATAATTCTGATATTTTAGCATGTGAAACTGACAATTCAACGCTCTCATGGCTAGAGTGGAAGAAGTATACACTTTCTTTCCCCACCTATCCAAAGCCCTTGCCTCTTTATCAGTGGGAACAGGATTTTTAACCACAGAAGCCTTAACACCTTTAGGACCTTGAGAAATTTATTTATTTATTTTATTTTATTTTACATTTGTTAACCGGGCTGGTCTAACTGGATATATTTCCATTTTCAGTAGAGGCCCGGGGAGAAAAGCTCCACAGGAAGACATGGACGGAATACAACAAAAACTAACAAATCTATAATAACAAAGTTATCAAACGGATTTTTTAAAAAAATAGGTAGGTGTTTTACTCAAGACCATAGTAACTAATTCTATTTAAAGATATAAGCCATAAGTTACCATAATTTCATCACTGGAATAAATTAGAGAGAGTCAAATAGAGAAAGCAAGAGATGAAGGAAAAGAGAGAACATTTTGCAACACAAAGTACAGAATAGAAAGATATGTATTGCTAGAGAGAGAGAGACAAATAGCCGTGAGGAGGAGAAAGAGCCAAGAAACTTTTTAATCAGGTTTAGAGCAGGAACATATCCAGTGGTTATTAAGGTGAACTTTTAGTTTTTGTTTAAACAGTGCAGTAGAAGCAATTGAAGTAAGTTCGGGAGGAAGTTTATTCCAGTGTTTCCCAATGGCATTGGAGAAAAGGGAATCACCAGCAAGGTTATTAGATTTAGTTGAGGTAACTAGCAGTTTGCTAGAAGAGCGGAGAGAGTTCAGGTTTGAGTAGGGGCTTAAGAGGTTAGATAGAGCAGGTGTATTAAGAGGTTGGTAAAAGGCTCTTTGGACAAACATAAGTTGGGATAGAAGCAACGTATTTGTCAGTTCGAGCCAGTTAAGTTGTTGCAGATTCTGACAATGGTGGGTTCTAAATTGTTTTCCAGTAGTTTCTGGGTCCGCCCTAGGACTCTTAAACAAATACTTATGAGCTTCGGGCACCCTATAATACCTATCAGGCTTAACAGGAGCAGGAGGCAAAGAGTCAGGGTTCAGGGAAGCCTCTGCAAAAACATCTTCCACCACATTCAACACAGGAGGAATAGCTAAGGGCCTATGCTGGGGTAAAAACAAGAATTCCCTAAGCCTTTTCCTGGAATCAGAGTAATCCTGGCCTTCCCATTTAAAGTGCTCCCTCATGGAATGCAGAGTCTCTGAAAATGAGAAATCCTCAGGAGGAGAAGCAGTAGGAGTGGAATCATCCACATCAGAATCAGAATAAGTAGGATACTCCTGCAAGTCTTCCGAGAAGACTCTGAAGCCTCTGAACACTGTTCAAAACTATCAAACTCCGGTTCCACCCTAGGCCTCTTATCAGGCGGGGGCATAGAACCTCTAATCATAGTAATCAAATCTTCTGCCATTTTAAGCATATGTTTCCTAGGTACAGAACCCGAAATGCTAGGAGAAGCCCCCACTGAAACTGAACTAGGCCTACCTCTCAAAGAAGTTTTGGCAACAGAAGGAGAGGCTCTAACTACCTTGGGAAGAGAGGGAAGAACAGTTACCTGAGAAGCCCCCTCAGCCTGGCCTACCTCCTGCTGTTTTGTCCTTGCGCTTCTTGGACGAAGCGGGCGTCGGAGCATCCGACGGCATTTTATAATTGCAACGCTTCCCAAACACTAACCTGGCACAGTCTAACCTCCTCTTAATAGTGCGTTTGTTAAACCTAGCACAAGAGCGGCAACCAACAACGTCGTGCTCAGGCCCTAAACAAGGTATACACAAGGTATGGTAATCCCTATGAGGTATCTGTTTCCCACAAGAAATACAGTTATTCACTTTTTCTGACATCCGGTTAAATACTGAGGCAAGAAAAAACCGAAATGTTCCCCAACGGGGTACTTAGCCAACTCTGTTTCGGTCTGAAACTCCGGTTTCGGAAATATTTCAGAACGCCAACCTGCACTCGCAAAACTGCTTCTGCATCGGACCATGCGGCAAAAAAGACTGAGGATTTGACGTCGGTCATGCGCATTAGTACCCTGACGTACTGACGTCAGTCTAATGCGCCCTGACCGACGTCAGCCTTATACTCTGGTATTCGGGCCGACTGGATGCGGACTATACCCAATAGTAAGGACTGCAGCAATGGGGAACGAAGAACATCTATTCGGGAATTATTAGGGAAGCAGAAAGTACTCCAGACATTATAGCTAGTATGTGGAATAAAATGAAAGTGGAGTCTAAAAATGGGGTACAAATGAGAGAAAGAGATCTGGTTAAGAAGTAACAATAATTATTTAGAGGGGCAGACAAAGGTATTGCAGAATAAAGGGAATCTCACAGAACTAGTGGCACAACTGCAGAGTGTTAAAGAGAAAATAAGGGAGTACCTGGATAATTTGCATGAGTTTAGAAAGACTGTTAAGGAACTGTCTTTTAATAACTCCACAGCACAAAAACTTTAGGCAACAGACTCTTCAAAGGAAATGTCCCCATTCTCTAATAAACCTAGTAAGGCATTAACTTTTCTTTAGCCTGTAAAGGTGGAAGTGCAGTGAGCTTAGATAAAAAGGACAGCTGATCAGGGTTTGAATCCAGTTAACTGACAATTTCTATGGAGGTTAGTACAGATGATTAAGGTCACAAGTTAAGGGTTACTTCCTGTGGCGTAGGGTTCAATTCCCTCAGCCTTCTTTTGCATACTGTGCGACTTTGAACAAGTTACTTAACCAGACAGTGCTTTGGGACAACTGGGAATTTAGAAAAGGGGATACAATGGTTATGGTGCTTACTTCACAAACACACAAGGTACAGGCTTTATTGTCACATTTTCAAAGGGAAACTGGTTCGGCTTAAAAAGGCCCACAACAGTAGCTAACCTAGTACTTGCCTATGAACCTATCATCATCCCTGTGTTACATTCCATTTAAAATGTGTTTGTTAACCTTCTGATACTTTGAAACATCTAATAAACCCATCATTGTTCTGGAATACTCTGCATTTTCATCAAAACTATTATGCTCCCCTTTTCAGGTTTCAACCAATGCACATCCTCTGCATTTCTCTATTACTATAGGGTTTCCTATCACATGTATTCAAATTACAAATTCTAATCTAATTTTCAAGCATCAGGCATTTGAAAACTGCTCATCAGAAAACATGTGAAAGAATTCAGTGGAATTAAGGGGAAGATTAAACGTAGACATTTTTCTAAAACTTGTATATATGTTACAACACAGTTCATAACCGTAACTCCAGTGAACATGACCTTCCAGCTCCACAATGACATCACTAGCATCATTAAGCATATGAAAGGCATTTTCAGACTTTGATGACCATAGTTATCTGTCAGGGTTAGGTGAGCTGGTGAAGGATCATCAGCTGAATTCTGCGCTGTCCATCCCCTTTTTCTGATGTACTTTATCTAGACGTCAAAAAGATGCAAATGCACAAAACACTAATTAGCCTAGTGCAGGAAAAAACAGAAGTACAGACATTTCTGCTGGGGCCTGCAACTACAAAAGAGAAGCTGCTTACTGATGAAAGAAACAAATGCATCTCTTCCGTGCTTTGATCCACATGGCACAGACTTCTCAGAAGCTGAAGATCCGCCTTCCATACATTATGCCAATCCTGCTAGGAGTTTCTGCCTCCACAGTGTACTGCCCTACAACACTGCATTGCTGAGAGAAGCAAAACAGTCTGTAGCATAGTTACTGGAATTTTCTCTCCCAATTGTTTTTTTTTTCTGTCAGTTTCCCCAAGTAGGGATGAGAGCTGTGGGGGTGGGTAACTTTTTTGTTCCTATGACCCTCAAACAAGCCTCAAGCAATGAGAACACAATGATCAAGGTATAATGTGCTGTAAACAGATATTTGTTCACATAGTTACAAAAGCTCCTCCAGACCAGACACCCCCCCCCCCCAAACCGTTAACAGAGATAACAGCTTAGCTAGTTTTTCTTCTTGGTATCAAATGCAGATTCAGGATGAGTTATTCCCATGGGAAAGGCAAGCAATCTTACTGTTCCCTCCTGACATCAGCTGGCCTTCTGGCTCAGGACACTTGTGCTGTAGATGTTTACCCTGCCTCTGAGCCTGCAGACCTACTTACTCACTTGCTGATGTTAAATACAGATGTAATGTTGTCTTGCCCAGAATAGATTCGCTTTGACTGCAGGACTAAATACCTGTAAGACTGGAAAACAGTTTTATGAGTTACAGCCTACACATATGCCAAAACTTTTACTTTAATGGCTTAACAGAACTGAATCCAATCAAAGATGAAAGCATCGGCGGTCAGCTACCACTGCATATGATATGGCTGACAAATTCTGTTCCTTCTTCCACCACACTACTTTTCCTTGCCAGGATTCTGTCAAAAATGTAGAGAAGCAGTCACGTAATATTAAACCTTTGACAGTAGTTTTACAGCAGAAAAAGATAATGATTCGTATTTTCCCGGGCGTCACAAAGCAGGTTCAGCATTGTTCAACCTCTCTTCTGGCACTAGCCTTAACATTGGCATCTCTGACATCAGTGCAGTAATGGCCTTAGGAAAATGAATATCCTCTAGAACTATGACAGAGGCCAAGAATCCACAGGATTTTCTACTCCAGTTACTAATGGAAATCCACAGCCATGGCAAGTACCGCAGAAAACGTTGTTTGAGATGCATTCTATATTAAATACATAAAAATGGGCAAAGACCAGATCAGGTATTTAACAATAACCATGTGCATATTAAGGCAGCAACTTTATTTTGATAGTTTATTAAGGAGGAAAGCCTGTACCCGCGGTGGTGGTGCTGCTGCGGTAGCGTTGTCACCTCACAGTAAGACACTGTCCGGTTCGATTCTCAGCTAGAGCGTCTTCTTTGTGGAGACGTGTGAATGGGTGTGCCTTCGTTGAAGGTTGTGCGTCAGGGCTGGTAACTCGGCACGTAAAAATCAACTGCCAATCATTAGCGGAGTTCCGCTGTGGTGACTCCTAACCGGGAAAAGCCGAAAGACACAACATTAAGGAGGAAAGTCCACTGGAGTAAAGTGTCCCTTTTCAGGGAAGACTCGGCAACACTGTCTGGTTACGTGACTTGCTCAGTCACAGAGCGGAATATGTTGGTGAAAGGAATTAGACCCCCTGTATTCTTGTCTGCAAGAAGCAGCTCATTAATTGTTCAGAGTCAAGTTCCTGTGTAACTGCCAGCTTCAAGAAAAGCCTAAACAAAATGCCCTGTAGTGCTGCTCTCACAGAAGAAGCTACATTTCTTCACAAGTCAGTGTGTGAGAACTAATGCCGCACAACAAAAATGTCATCCAAAAATATTACGAAAGAAGGCAGGAAATCAGCCATATCACTGGCTGAATGCCATCATTGCATGTTAAGATTAAAGATCAACTCTAGTCTTGAATCAGTTTGCAACTGCTTTCCGTCTGGACACACCACATAATCCCCAGTCTCCCCTTCACCAGTCAGGCATCTTTGTCTTCCTCGCATTACTTCCCTACACTAATATGCAACATGTCTTCCACATTATGCATATTCAGTTTCTGTGCACCCTTGCCTTACTTTCGCTATCTTTCAGTTTCTATGCACCCTTGCTTTACTTTCGCTATCTTTCAGTTTCTGTGCACCCTTGCTTTACTTTCGCTATCTTTCAGTTTCTGTGCACCCTTGTCTTACTTTCGCTATCTTTCAGTTTCTGTGCACCCTTGCCTTACTTTCGCTATCTTTCAGTTTCTGTGCACCCTTGCTTTACTTTCGCTATCTTTCAGTTTCTGTGCACCCTTGCCTTACTTTCGCTTTCAGTTTCTGTGCACCCTTGCCTTACTTTCGCTGTCTTCTATACTTTGTGCTCTGTAGCTTCACTAATTCGCTCTTTTCTTCTTCCCTCTTCATTCTAACCATCCTTCATACCGTCCCTTACACTGTGCACTTTATTACACGACATTCTGGTTGCATTCATACTACTGCTTGTGAACTTACTTGTCTATTGTCATTTATATTTGTCCAGGTTGAGGATGAAAAACGTCCATTTGGATCAGTGTTCTTCCCTGGTTTACCAGACTAAATACAGGCCCTCTCCTACTTACAGCCTTTCAACCTATGAACTTTCAAACTTGTCTGAAGTTTGACTGCTGTGTAAGAGGTGGCATTAGTGGTCCATCTTTAGCCTGTAAACAAACACAGCGTACTGTACTTGTCTCGCTGCAATGTAAATTACTACCTTAACAATAGTAATGTATCCCAAACATGTCGCTGCGGTGTGGTTATGCTTTCAACATTAAAACAGCAGTAGCCCAACAAGACTCTAAAGCATGAGAGAGAGAAGCCAATAGTAGTGGTGGTGAATGCAAGAAGGCCCGCAGTATTACCATGGAAACTAAGACGGTTATTATAAAGTGAAGCGACTCAGGTGAGAAAACTGCAAACATAGCAAGTTCACTTGGGATGAATCATTCAACTGTTTTAACAACTGTAAAAGACAAGGAATGCATTATGCAACATGTGAAAGGTTCTGTACCAATATATTCCATAATAACATAACTAATAAGAGATTAAGTGTGGTGATGGAAGAAATGGAAAAATATTGTGTGTGTGGATGGAAGACCATTAGAGGCGCTGCATACCTGTAAGTCTTGACTTAATTCAGCAGAAGGCCATGAGTCTCTCTGAAGATTTAAAGAATAAATCTGGTGATAATGAGAGCATTGGCAAAGAAACATTTACAGCTAGCCACAACTGGTTCCATACGTTTAAGGCTAGCTCAAACTTGCACAACATAAAGGTGGGTGGAGAAATTGCCAGTGCAGACATGGTAGCAGCAAAGGAGTTTCCCAAGGTACTGTCGGCAATTACTGATGACAGAAGTTACCTACCAAAGCAGATTTTGAATGTCAAGACAGGGTTGTACTGGAAGAAGATGCCTGAACATACATACACTGCAAAAGAGGAGAAGTCAATGCCTGGGTTTAAAGCATAAAACTGCAGATTTACACTCCTGTTAGGTGGAAATGCTGCTGGTGACTGCAAAATTAAACCTATGTTTATCATTCCAATGCGCTTTTTGGCATTGAGCTTGAGGCCATTACTTTGACGCCAGGCATCTGTCTCAGTGAGGCCCTTTTGTAGGATGTCCACATCGTTAGGAGTTTCAATTATGGCTCCTAGTTTACAGTCATCTGCAAACTTCATTAGCCAAAGACCTTCTGTGTTAGCCTATACTTCAGAAAAGTAGATACCAAACAGGAGAGGACCCAGGACTGAACCCTGTGGTACTCCACTTGTCGCTGGTCTGAAGTCAGACTTGGAGTCTGCTACTTTCACAGTGTGGGTTCTGTCAGTGAGCCATTTGGCAACCCATCTTGTGATATAGGGATTTATACCTAGTTTAGTGAGTTTATCTATAATTCCAGAGTGGGGGATGATGTCAAAAGTCTTGGCAAGATCTAGATAGGCTGTGTGAACCACCTTACCCTCGTCTACGGCTTTGGTGACTGCTTCAAAGAAGTCTATCAGGTTTAGGAGACGTGATCTGCCTTTTACAAACCCAAACTGGGTGGGGTCCAGAGTTTGGAGATTACCAATGTCTTTGTTTATAAGATCCATGATGATACGTTCCATGGCCTTGCAGACCAGGCTCATTAGGCTAATGGGGCGGTAGTTCCCAGGGTCCATGGTGGCTCCCCCTTTGTGAAGTGGGATAACCGTCGTGTGCCACTCAGTGGGAACAAAGCCTGAGGTGAGGCTATGACTGAACATGGTGCTTAGGTGGGGTGCCAGTTCATTCTGTAGTTCATGTAGAATGCAGCCTGGCATGTTGCCAGGTCCCATGGATGCTATGTTCTTAGCTTTGGAGAGTGTGTTTTTTTTACCTGTGCAGGCATGATTACAAGAACTTTGCATTCTTCTGGTATAGAGATGGGCCCTTTAGGGGGTGAGAGGGGTAAAGTTAGCAATGAACTTATCTCCCAGGATGTTGGCAATATCAGTTGGTTCTGTATATTTAGTGCCATTGTGCTGTAACTCAGAGCAGATCAGAGTGCTGCCATTGAGACTTTTGACATAGCTATAGAATGCTTTGTGGTTGTCTTTAGAATCAGTGGCAATTTTGTTTTTGTAACTAGCTTTGGAGGATTTCATGAGGGATCTCAGCTTCTTACTGAGGCTGACCAGGGAGTTCCTCCAATCACGGGATTTTACTCTGTTTTGCAACAGTTTCTTTCATCTGTCGTACAGTTCACTTATGGCAGGGGACCCACCAGATTGGCTTCCCTTTTTTGGAGGATAGCATGATCCATGCACTCGTGTAAGTGCTTATAAAGTGCATTTGTGTAGGAGTCAGCAGTCGTACCTCTATTGTCCGTCTGCATGGGTGTCATGAAGTTTTCCACTTCTGTCTTAAGAAGCATGAAGTTGGCTTATTTTATTTATTTTTACATTTGTTAACCGGGTTAGTCCGACTGGGCCGAGAGAGCCCTTTTCCAGCGGAGACCCGAGAAGAAAAGCTCTAGGAAAAGTAAAAAGAATAAGAAAAAAAAATAACAATTCAAGTTGTAAGATACTTAACAGTAAAAAAAAAAGAGAGAGAAAGATACACTATGAATATATACAATGCAAAAGTACAGTACTTTGAGAATGCAATATGTTTAAGAAATGTGGTTAGCATTAAGTTATTTACAAGGAATGTAGCAATGCACAAAATAAAAAAAGAACTAATTCAGAGTAACATCATGGCATGACAGTGCATGCAGATATAAAACAAATCCAACATTATTAGCTATTACTGACAAACTCGGTTCTATATCACTTCATCGAAGTGACACCAACGAATGGCATTTCATCAGAAATGCTGCTCATCGAATTCCGCTCATGTGGGGGCTCCTCACCCCCTCCCTACTCCCCACTAATTATATATACCAACTCCAAGATCACATTACAGTGGAGAAAGGGCAAATTTCCTGATCCTCACTGTACTGCGACCTCAGTATTAACAGTTCGACGAACGGCATGTTCAATGTAAGTGCACTGAAAATGCCATTCTCTGAACTGATTTTTCACTGAACTGATAGGGACCCAACAACTCTACTTGGCCTGATCAGAAGATTCATTATAAATGCTCGCATCCCAAACAAAAAGTATGAAGATGCCTGACAAATTCCTGCTCGCTGTTTCTTACATGACTACCACCACCATGCAACACTGAAAAGTGCATATGTGGAAGCAACCTACAATAACAGATGCTGAAATGTGCTCATTACTACAGTCAAAGCAAAGGGACCTCTGCCGCAGACTTTCCAGAGGTAAACATATTTCCCCTATGCTGGGCTGATGACATCTTCCTTCAGACAATGGAACATCCTAGTACAAAGGTGGCAACCTGCCACTGTCAACTTCAGTTCTTTCTTGCCCCATCTTAGACTGAAAGCATTGTAACCTCTAAGAAGTACTTGCATTAACTTGTTTCCTTTGTAACGCTCAGTCAAGAAACATATAAATGCAGTCCTCCCTGGAAGCCTGGACAAAAAGGTAAAAGGAGACTGAGCTGTGAAGATGATTAAGGAAGAGAGAGAGGGGAACAGTCCACACTGCTCAGTAATATACTCATATTAGGGAATAACTGGAGGAGGAAATGCTTTTGGACATCTACACATTTACTATCAAAGTACGTTACCTGCACAAATGTACCATGTTTTTCTTTTGTTTCAGTTCTGCAGTCATGAACAATCAAGAGGTTTCCCAAAGCTATGCTCCACCTAAGGGAGAAAGGTATGTCAGCTAAAGTGCAGAGAAGGACTTGGGCATGTCACTCAAACTAGCAAAGGCAAATCCAACCCTGGGCCTAACCCTGGAAATCATACTCTGGAAGTAGTGTTTGGAAAAATGTATGAAATCAGTTACCTGCTTTTAAAGTGTCTTGTGTACAGACCCAGAGGAAGGCTGCAATGGTGGTGTGCCCATGGTAGAATGAGGTGTTATCTTCCTAGGTAAATTCTTGCTATATTTGTAACAAAAGGCAATAGTTTGCCAACTATTTAGAAAAAAGTACAGTTTTGTACCTACCATAAATGTAGATGTTCGAGGATCCACATTGCTGCAGTCCTAACCATTGGGTAGTCCGCTGTCCAGTCGGCCCGAATTCCAAAGTATATGGCTGACGTCGGTCAAGGCGCATTAGACTGATGTCAGGACGTCAGGGTACTAATGCGCATGACCGACGTCATATCCTCAGTCTTTTCTTGCCCCAGATGTCAGAAGACCCTAAAAGACAAGGCCCAAACCAAAAACCAAAAACCCTGCACCAAACATATATACAATATATACAAATGTACAAGAGTATATCCTAACCCACACCAACACCCCTAAACACAGAGGGAAGGAGGGAGGGTTGGACTGCAGCAATGTGGATCCTCGAACATCTACATGTATGGTAGGTACAAAACTGTACTATGTTCTTCATTCCACATTGCTGCAGTCCTAACCATTGGGTAGAATCCCAAAGCAGAGTTAAGGGAGGCTGGCAAATCATAAGGAAGCAGGAGCTGTCAACATGCCTTGCAAAATAGCTGTGGCAAAACCAGCCCTAGATTTAGAGTAGAGAGGAAGATGGTAATGCTTAGAGAAAGTATGCACTGAACTCCAAGTAGCTGCCTCCAAAATATCTTTAGTTGCCACCCCCCTTAGAAATGCTGTTGAAGTGGCAGTAGCCCTAGTGGAATGAGGCCTAATCCCAGCTGGAATCTCCTTGCCATGATGGGAATAACAAAATGAAATGCAAAACCCAATCCACTTAGAAATAGTTTGCTTAGACACAGGCTTGCCCTGAGAACTCAAAGCAAAAGAAACAAACAACTGCTGAGACTGCCTGAAATCCTTAGTCCTGCTTAAATAATAAATGCAACTGCCTATGTACATCTAAAGTGTGCAAAATCTTTTCCCCCTTATTTTGGGGATCTGCATAGAAAGTAGGCAAATGAATAGTTTGGTTTAAAGCCACACTAGAAACCACCTTAGGCATAAAGGAAGGATTAGTACGTAATGATACCCTATCCTTATGGAAAATCAAAAAGGGCTCTACTGCCATAAGGGCCTGCAACTCAGAAACCCTTCTTGCAGAAGTAATAGCCAACAAAAAAGCAGTCTTCCATGACAAGTATTTCAATTCAGCAGTAGCCGCAGGCTCAAAAGGTTGTAGAGTAAGTTTTTCCAACACAAAATTGAGATCCCAAGCAGGAGTAGGAGCTCTACGTGGGGGTCTTATATTCTTTGCCCTCTAAGAAACTGCTTGAACAAAGGATGCGAAAACAATGGTGGGTCACAATCATAGTGAGCTGAAATTGCTGCAGCATGAATCTTAATGGAAGAGAAGGACAAACCTTTGTCCAATAACTCAGTAAGATATTGAAGAGCCACACTCAAATTAGGCTCAGAAATCTCTAAATTCTTTGCTGCACTCCAAAATAAAAATCTCTTCCATTTTTCTGCGTACACTTTCCTTGTACTAGGTCTTCTGGCTTCCATAATCACATTTAAAACTTGTTGAGGAAGTTGAGACCTGCTGTGTTTCAGAACAGAATATGCCAGGCTGTTAGATGAAGAGAGTGAAGCTTGACATTGAGCAGGTGACCGTCCTTCTGAGACAACAGATGTGGAATCAAAGGCAAAGGCCATGGAGGCTTCTTTACCAGACTCCTTAGTAGTGGGTACCAGTGTTGCCGAGGCCAATCTGGAGCTATTAAAATCATCCTTGGCTTGTCTTGTCTGACCTTTAGAAGCACCTTTGGAAGAAGAGGCAGAGGTGGAAAGGCATACACATGAAGATTTTTCCAACTGAAAGCAAGAGCATCCACTTTCCAAGCTGTGTGATGAAACCCCTTTGTGCAAAACTTTGGCAGCTGGTGGTTTAGTGGAGAAGCGAACAGATCTATGTCTGGAGTTCCCCATGACGCTGTCAATTTCTGAAATACATGAAGATCCAGTTTCCACTCGTGGGGATCCATGATTTGTCTGCTTAACACATCTGCTAAGGAGTTCTGTGCTCCCGGCAGAAACCTTGCCTGTAGAGTTAGTTGCAAGCTGAGCGCAGTTTCCCATAAAATCATTGCTTGCCTGCATAGAGGATAAGAATGTGTTCCCATTGTTTGTTGATGTACCACATGACAGTTGTGTTGTCTGTTAGAATCAACACCTGCCCTGGAAGAAGTAACTCCTTGAAAGCCATTAATGCAAATTGGACTGCTAACATCTCCTTCATGTTGATATGTAGATGCTGAAGTCTGGCAGGCCACTTGTCTTGTATCCACTTTCTATTTAGATGAGCTCCCCAAGCAATGTCCGAGGCATCTGTCGTTAAAATCTGACTCGCCTCTGGCCGGGTCACAGAGAGTCCCTTGTTTAGGTGACATTCCTGAGCCCACCACAAAAATTCTTTTTGAATGCAAGGTATTATTTGAATGACAGTGTCCAAATCCTGGCAGTGCTGTGTCCATACATTTTTGAGATACCATTGCAGCTTCCTCATATGCAGTTTGGCATTGGGAAGCACCAGAATACAAGATGCCATGAACCCTAAGGCTTGAAGGACTGTCCTTGCAGTCAGCCCGGACTGAAGAGATAATTGATGGAAGTAACTGGAAAGATTCTTTTGTTTGTCCGGGGTTAAAAAGGCCATCTGGGCTGCTGTATTCAGTCTCACACCCAGAAAGCACATGTCTTGAGAGGGTACTAGACTGGACTTTATTTCGTTCACAGAATACCCTAGGCATCTTAGCACTGCTATGACATATTCCAAATGCTGTAGAAGGTTTTCCTTTTCTTGAGCCAGAATCAGGCAGTCGTCCAAATAAGGATAGATTTGAATTCCTTTTAGCCTGAAGTAAGCTATCACTGGAGCCAGAACCTTTGTGAATACTCTGGGCAGTAGATAAGCCAAAGGGCAATGCAGAGAACTGATAATGAGAATTTCCAGCTCAAACGCAGATACTTTCTGCAACTTAGTCTTATAGGCACATGAAGGTAAGCTTCCTTGAGATCTAAAGTTACCATCCAGTGATCTTTGCCCAGCAGAGGTAAAAGCTGTTGTAACGTCAACATTTTGAACTTGGGAATGTCCAGATAAGTGTTGAGGATAGATAAATCCAAAATTGGTCTCCACGTGTTCCCCTTCTTTGGTACTAGGAACAGGCGAGAATAAAATCCTAGGCCCCTTTCTGGTACAGGGACTGGCTGAATGGCCCCTATTTGGAGTAACAGAGAAATTTGCTTGTGAGCCTCTTTCCTTTGTGGAGGAGGAACGTCTGGCATGCCTTTGAAAGGGGGCAAGGTATGGAAATAAAACCTGTAACCGTGGTGAATGATATCCAAAACCCATCTGTCTTGAGTAATTAAATCCCAATTTTCTTTGAAAAGAGACAGTCTTCCTCCCAAAGGCGCCGCCAGACGAGAAAGAACTGGCAGCTGAAAAGGCAGGTCATTGGGTCTGTTTACGAAAGGACTGACCCCTGCCCTCACCAGAAGTCTGAGCAGGAGAACTCCCTGTTCTAGGCCTAAAAGAACCTTGAGCTCTGCCCCTACCACGTCTAGACCTACCCTAGACTGGGAATCATAAGCAGGATATGTCCATCCCTTAGTAGGCCAATTTCTGCTAAACTTTGGAGGCTGCACCTGCAAAAAATCTTTAACAGTCTGCATAGATTTAGCCTTGTCCTCCATTTTCTTTAAAACTGCTTCCACAGGCGAACCAAACAACACATCAGACTGTAAAGGAGCATCCAAAATCCTTGTCTTAACATGCTCAGCTAAATTCTGATCCCTCAACCAAGCGTGCCTGCGAAGAACAGAACCAGTGGCAGCCACCCTCGAGGAGGCCTGCACAGCATCAAAACCACATTGCAAAGAATGCTTACCCACTTGTTCAGACACATGAACTAAATCCAGCAACTCTTTACACTCAATACCTTCCGCCAGAGCATCCACCTTAGATTTCAATTGTGAAAGGAGATAATTTTGATATTTTAGCATGTGAAACTGACAATTCAACGCCCTCATGGCTAAAGTGGAAGAAGTATACACTTTCTTTCCCCATCTATCCAAAGCCCTTGCCTCTTTATCAGAGGGAACAGGATTTTTAACAACCGAGGCCTTAACACCCTTAGGCCCCTGAGAAACAATTTCTGGGTCTGCCCTAGGACTCTTAAAAAGATACTTATGAGCTTCAGGCACCCTATAGTACCTATCAGGTTTAACAGGGGCAGGAGGCAAAGAATCAGGGTTCAGGGAAGCCTCTGCAAAAACATCTTCCACCACATTCAACACAGGAGGTATAGCTAAGGGCCTATGCTGGGGTAAAAACAAAAATTCCCTAAGCCTCTTCCTGGAATCAGAGAAATCTTGGCCTTCCCATTTAAAAAGCTCCCTCATGGAATGCAGAGTCTCTGAAAATGAAAAATCCTCAGGAGGAGAAGCTGAAGGAGTGGAATCATCCACATCAGAATCAGAATAATGAGGAAACTCCTGCAAGTCTTCAGCCGAAGACTCAGAAGCCTCTGAACACTGTTCAAAACTCTCAAACTCAGGCTCCACCCTAGGCCTCTTATCAGGAGGGGGCATAGAACCTCTAATCATAGTAATCAAATCCTCTGCCATTTTAAGCATATGTTTCTTAGGCACAGAACCTGAAGTGCTAGGAGAAGCCCCCACTGAAGCTAAACTTGGCCTACCTCTCAAAGAAGACTTGGAAACAGAAGGAGAGGCTCTAACTACCTTAGGAAGAGAGGGAAGAACAGTTACCTGAGAAGCCCCTCAGCCTGGCCTACCTCCTGAGAGGGCACATCCTGTAGCAGTAAAGTCTCTGCCTGAGACTCTCCCAGAAACTCCTGGCAAAACTTCTGGCTCCACAGAGCCTTCTAAAGAACCGACGTCCGGGACTGCCGGGTCTTCAACCCTAGGCATTGCTGCTTTGTCCTTGCGCTTTTGATAAGCGAGCGTCGGAGCATCCGGCGGCATTTTATAATTACAACGCTTCCCAAACACTAACCTGGCACAGTCTAACCGTCTCTTAATAGTGCGTTTGTTAAATCTAGCACAAGAGCGGCATCCAACAACGTCGTGCTCAGGCCCTAAACAAGGTATACACAAAGTATGGTAATCCCTATGAGGTATCTGTTTCCCACAAGAAATACAGTTATTCACTTTTCTGACATCCGGTTAAATACTGAGGCAAGAAAAACCAAAATGTTCCCCAACGGGGTACTTAGCCAACTTTGATTCGGTCTGAAACTCCGACTTCAGAAAATTTCAGAACGCCAACCTGCACTCGCAAAACTGCTTCTGCATCGGACCATGCGGCAAAAAAGACTGAGGATATGACGTCGGTCATGCGCATTAGTACCCTGACGTCCTGACATCAGTCTAATGCGCCTTGACCGACGTCAGCCATATACTTTGGTATTCGGGCCGACTGGACAGCGGACTACCCAATGGTTAGGACTGCAGCAATGTGGAATGAAGAACATCATGCAACCATTTGAAAGATCAAGACCTACAATAGCAAGTCCCATAACATGAAGACTGGATTGCCAAAAATTTTCTCTTGCATATATACAAAGTCCGAGATTGACCTTACTCGGAAAATTATTTTCTCCAAAGTATGGTGACCTTAGAGTTGGTATAAAGAGGATTGTGGGGGTTGGGGGGATTGCCCCCTGCAAAAAATGTGTTGAAAGAAGAAGAGTGATGATGTTTGATGTTCAGTCTTTTTATTGGTATGTTGGGACTCTGCATTTTGAGTTCACACATTTCAACAGTGAGCCATAAATGCCTACTTTGAAAAAGTACAGTTTTGTACCTACCATAAATGTAGATGTCTGATAGACATGCAACTGCAGTCATAACATGTGGGTTGTCCTGCCTCAGGCAGCCCTCGGTCGGCCGGATTCCAAAGTCTGGGTCCGACGTCGGCTGATGTCGCATTTCTCTCCGACGTCAGAGCGGCTGGAGTATATAAGCATCAGCCGACGCCATTTTCTTCAGTGTTTCTTGCCCCAGATGCCAGGTGCCCTCCAAGGAAGGCTGTAATCAAATTGGAAGACAAAAACAGGATTCCAAACAAATACATGAGCAATAAAACAAATACACCATAACAGATATCCCCAGCTAAGAGTGAGGGGATAGGAGTGGACCCTAAGCATAGAGGGGTATGGAGGGAGAAACCCGACTGCAGTTGCATGTCTATCGGACATCTACATTTATGGTAGGTACAAAACTGTACTATGTCCTTCAAGAATGCAACTGCAGTCATAACATGTGGGTAGAATACCATAGCTTAGCTGGGGGAGGAGGTATGCTCTAGGAAAGAGATGGTGTGGCAATCAAACCCTGCAGGACTGCCGAAGCAAAGCCTGCTCTGGATCTGGAATATAGGGGGAGATTGTAGTGTTTTGAGAATGTATGCACGGAGCTCCATGTAGCAGCTTCTAGAACAGGAGTGTCCAACCCGCGGCCCTCAGAGCTCTTCCATGCGGCCCGCGACCCTTAAATTTAAATTTAATTTTAATTTAACTTTTTTTCCGTGTGTTTACATGTCCGCGTACTTTTGCTGTTCTGCGCATGCGCCAACTTTCTTTTTTCACGCTTTTTTTCATACCAGCGTCTTTCCGCTGGTATGCGATGTAAAACACCGTTCGGTCGTTTTTTAAATTTCTGGTAAAGCTGAAGGAAGGAGCGAGATCGTGGAGAGAGGATTTATTTTATACACACCGACTACAGTACAACATAGCAAAAGGTAAGCTAAGTATTTTTTACACTGTGAATGCTCCTAAACTAGGTTAGTGTTAGGTCACTTAAGTTTTTTAGAATTTGATGTTATACTACCAGAATGCACCAAACTACAAGGCTATGCAGCTTGGCAGACTGAATCCAGACAAACAAACCTATTTGGCCGGCTGAACCTCTGCAGAAAGAGAAGAAATATGGGCTAGCTAGCTAGTATATTGTTTGCTTTGTTTGTAAATAGTTTGTGTTTATGTTAGGTTTATTCCTTAATTCGAATTGCTTCTGTGTTGTTTTGTCTGATCGAGGAATTGTTTTTTCTTCAAAATAAAGTAAAAAGAAAGATTTCTTTCCCTGATTTGTCTAGGGAGGAGAAACATTTTATGTAATGTACATACATTCTGTTACTCTTAGGATTCTAATAAGGATAATGTTTCCTCTTAGTTTAAAATTGTCAAGGTTTCATTTATGGGTATGTGTTTCTTTTATAAACGCTTCAAATTTTATGGCAGAATTTTTAATTTGGCCTGTGGCACCTCTCTTCTGCTGGCAAGTGGTGTCGACAGGGGATGAAACTGAAGGATCGGTCCAAAGTCAGCAGTATGTGCACTTCGCTGCATTTCTCAAAGCATTTTAAAATGGAATAGTCTGTGTCCAGTTTCACAGGCTCCAGGTCCTTAAAAGGCTGACAAGTTGTGTCCTTTTAGATGCACATCATTTTTACAGTTTGCAAAGGTATCAGCACCTAACCATAATGGGAAGGCTGTCTGTCTTGCATATTTTCTTTTGCCAAGTATTCCAAGTTACTGGATAAATAACGCATGTAGACTACCTTCTGTGCAAGTTATTTAGCTCACTTTAACTTTCATGGTTTCAAATCACAGTTCCATTTTGCAGCAGATGCAGAAAAATTAGTCTATTTCTAGACTCAGTAGAAACACACTGGATGAAATAGCAGTGCATTTACTGAAATCTGTGTTTTGTGTTTTGATGCATTTTAAAGGGAAGCAATGTCAGGTTGTTTTTCTGGAGATGTGTATGGCTTGCCTCAGAGTTATACTTAGGAGGTCAGTGCTTAGTTGTTTATTGGTCTAGTGGTGGTTTGGTATTACCACTACTTTTAGATATGCAGTGCATTGTTAGTAGCAGTGATGAAGGTCACCAGAATGTTGTGGCATATGGTTAGATAAGAGTTTTTTCCAAATACTGAGGCCATCCTCGCAAGGCACAGGTGACCAGTAAAAGTACATACAGATTGATATGTTCCTTTCTGCTGTTCATAGTGAATGGAAAATTAAGCTGCTACATAGGCTATAACTATTTTCAGTATGATAACAGGAATAGAGATGCTGCAATACAAATCCAGCTTTATGCATTTAGTGTTAGTGAATACACAAGAAAGCACTTCAATACACACCTTGCATTTAGCTGATTTTCGTCTTTTTTTATTTTATTATAAATAAAAGTGGAATGAAACAGATGCTCACATTGGGTAAGACAAGTGGGAGGCATGGACTTGAAGGATAATTGAGGATGAAGGAAGCAAGTACTATCAGAAAAGGAAAAAAAAACAAGCTTGCCTTAAGAAAATATTTTATGGGGAGAATGTTTAGCTTCTTTAGAGAAAGAAATTTTCAATGTGAACACAAGACATCATTGTCTTTGTTTTCAGGTGTGAGCTGTGAGCTGTGCAGTATAAAAGTTGGACATAGACTTCTATTATACAACAAAAATTAGCAAGATTCAAAAGTACAAATGATCACTAGGCTTTTTACCACTAAAATGCAACATATCCAGGAAGGTAAACTACTGTAATGATTTGTTAATGACAGTAGAAACTAGTCACAGTGTTAAAGTTTAGTTTTAGAACTCTACATTATTTTAGTCGTACCCTGTGCAACGTCAAAGGTTGCTCTTGAACACTTTTTTCTTTTGAATAAAGTTGTCATTAAAAACAAAAGCAAGCTACTGACAGAGAGCTGCTTACACAAAGCAGTGAGTCTTTAGGATTCACTAACAAAGAACCTGTTCAAGCAGAGGTTCTGATAGAAAGGGTTTTTCTGGATGACTGATATTTGAGGAGTTATGTGATATAAACTCAGCAGCCACTACTGTCCTGCCAAGTTCCTGCTTGGGCTGCCCCTGAAATTGTTCAATACTGATCAGTGCACTAACTCAGTAAACTAATATAAATAAATATGTCAAAATTAGTAAGGTTATGTTTCAGAAAATATTAGATTTAACTGTTTTTTAAATAATTAGAATGAGATTTTTAGGGGAAATATTATGCCTTTATTAATTTATTTATTGTTCAAATTCACCTACAATCCAGCAACATTAGTCCGCATAAACCTGGTTTTTTTTTTTTTTTTGCTCTTCAGTTAATGTGAGACCCTTTTTTTTTTTTTTTTTTTTTGGTCCTCACTTGCCGTTTGCCCCCAGACGATTTCTGTTGCCTCAATGCGGCCCTTGCAACTGAAAAGGTTGGACACCCCTGTTCTAGAATGTCCTTTGTAGGCACCCCTCTTAAAAATGCTGTAGAGGTGGCTGTAGCTCTGGTGGAATGTGGTCTGACATAGGCTGGAACAGTCTTTCCATGAAAGGAATAACAGAATCTGATGCAATGTCCAATCCATTTAGAAATAGTCTGTTTTGAAATTGCTTTTCCTTGGACTGCAGGGCCGTAAGCTACAAAAAGATGTTCAGACTTTCTACTGGCCTTGGTTCTGTCCAGGTAGTATCGAAGTTGTCTATGAATGTCCAAGGTATGCAAAAGCCTTTCCCCCTTATTCTCAGGATTGGGGAAGAAAGCAGGCAGATGAATGGCTTGATTTAGAGAAACCCTAGATACCATCTTTGGCATAAAGGTAGGGTTGGTCCTTAATGAAACCCTGTCTCTGTGGAAAATAATAAAGGGTGGTATTGCCATTAGGGCCTGTAGTTCTGAAACCCTTCTTGCTGAGGTAATTGCCAACAGGAAGGCTGTTTTCCATGAGAGAAATTGCAAGTCAACTGAAGCTGCTGGCTCAAAAGGAGGTAGAGTCAGTTTTTCTAAGACAAAATTGAGGTCCCAGGCTGGCACTGGGGCCTTTCTTGGTGGCTTAATGTTCTTGATTCCCCTGAGGAATTGTCTTAGTAAGGGGTGAGAAAAAACAGGAGGATCAGTGCTGTATCTAGCTGAAATAGCAGATGCATGTATCTTTACTGAAGAATATGAGAGGCCACTCTGTAACATATCTGCCAAATATTCCAAGATAAGTGGGATGTTCAGTAATGATGCATCATGCCCTTTGCTGGTATTCCAATTGCTGAATCTTTTCCACTTTGCTAAGTAGACCTTTCTGGTGGACGGTCTCCGAGCCTCTGTTAGTATCCGCTGAACTTCCTTGGAGAGAGATAAGCTGAAGTTATTTATGGGATCTCCCAGGCTGTTAGCTGCAGAGTCTGAAGGTTTGGATGCAGTGTTTCGAAATTGTGTTGAGTCAAAAGTAGAGGCCACTGAGGGAGGGCCCACCTCCTGGTGTGACATATGCTCCGTAGTAGTGGGTACCAGTGTTATCTTGGCCAATCCGGAGCTATTATGATTCCCTTGGGCTTCCCTGCTTTGATCTTTAGTAATACTGAGGTCATCAGTGGCAGAGGTGGGAATGCATAGATTGCTAGGGAGTTCCATTTGAATGAAAGAGCATCTATTTTCCAAGCCTTTGGATGGTATGTCCTTGTGCAAAATTTTGGTAGGAGATGATGGAGGTGAGAGGCAAATAGGTCCACTTCTGGCTTGCCCCATGTCGAAGTGAGTTGTCTGAAAGCCTTCGGATGTAACCTCCACTCGTGTGGATCTGTGAAATTCCTGCTTAGGCTGTCCGCCAACACATTGTCTTTTCCTGGAACAAACTGTGATTGTAACTGGATGTTTAGACTCAGTGATTTCTCCCAAAGCTGCATTGTCAGTCTGCAAAGGGGGTAAGAGTGGGTGCCCCCCTGCTTGTTTATGTACCACATCACAGTGTGTTGTCTGTCCGTATCATTAAGTGACCTTGCTGGAGTTGGTTTTGAAAAGCCTCGATAGCATGCATTACTGCCAGCATTTCCTTTTGGTTTATATGCAGATGTGTTTCCTTTGGAGACCATTGTCCTTGTATACACCTGCCTTCCATGTGCGCCCCCCCATCCGAGGTCTGAGGCGTCTGTAGTCATGGTCTGTGTTATCTGTGGTTTTTCGAATGACATACCTGTGTTTTCCTGGCTCACCGAGGCCCACCATAGGAATTCCTTTTGTAGGCATGGAATGAGTGGTATGATTGTCTCCAAGTTGTTGCTGTGCTGAGACCAAACGCTTTTTAGGTACCATTGAAGCTTTCTCATGTGTAGTTTTGCTAATGGAACCAGTAGAATGCAGGATGCCATGTAACCCAGGGCCTGTAGGAATCTCCTTGCAGTCATCTGGGTGAGTTTTGCTAAACCTTTGAAGTATTGAGTTAACTTCTCTTGCTTGTCTTCTGTCAGGTAAGCCATCTGAGAGGCTGTGTCTAGTTTGGCTCCTTAGAAGATTATTTGCTGGGATGGCTGCAGTCTTGACTTTTGGAAGTTGACTGTGTATCCCAGAGCTTGAAGTAATCGTATGACATATTCCAGATTTTTTGTCAACATCAATTTGTCGTCCGCTTGTATGAGGCAGTCGTCCAGGTATGGGTAAATTTGTATACCCTGGAGCCTGCAATGAGCAATTACTGAAGCCAGGCATTTTGTAAACACTCTGGGCAGTAGATAAGCCAAATGGCAATGCTGAGAATTGATAATGCTCTGGCCCTGCAAGAAATCTGAGGTATCTTCTGCAGCTGTGTCTGATAGGGACATGCAGGTATGCCTCCTTGAGGTCCAGAGTAATCAGCCAGGACTCCTTGCCCAGCATGGGAAGGAGTTGCTGTAGAGTCAGCATTTTGAACTTTGGTACTATGAGAAAGGTGTTTAATGTGGACAAGTCCAGTATTGGTCTCCATTGAGTTTCTTTTCTTGGAACAAGGAACAGTCTTGAGTAAAACCCCTGTTCTTGTTGTGGAACTCTTTCTATTGCTTTTATTCGAGTTAGCAGAGTGATTTGCTTGATAGCCTCTGCCCTTTGATGTTGTGGTAGATTTGGCATGCCTTGTTTTCTTGGTAAGGTATGAAAATGAAACCTGTACCCTCGGTCTATAATGTCCAAAATCCATTTGTCCTTTGTCAGTCTGTGCCAGTTTTCTGCAAACAGAGATAATTTCCCCCAAGGAGCTTCTAGTTGTTCCCTGGTAGGCGGTAGTAGAGGAAAGTCATTGAGATTGTGGTTGTTGGGCAGGAGAAACCCCTGCGTCACCTCTTTGGTTTCCTGGCTGCCATTGACGTCCCCTGTAAGGGCCTCTGTATTGGCCTCTTCCTCGGCCACGTCTGTTCTTACCCCTTTGAAACTTTTCTGGATTAGGAAAGGACCAGTTTTTTGAAGGCCAATTCCTACTGAATCTGGGGGGTTGAACCTGGAGGAAATCCTTTACAGTTTGAACTGATTGAGCTTTTTCTTCGATGGTCTTTAACACATTCTTAGCATTTGCACCAAAAAGCTTGTTCTTTTCCAAAGGTGTATCCAGAAGTTTTGCTTTTACATGATCTGGTAGAGGTTGATCTTTTAACCAAGCGTGTCTACGCATCACTGCCCCTGTCATAGCTGCCCTACATGAAGCTTCCAGTGCATCATATCCACACTGCAGAAAGTGATTGCTTACTTGCTGAGTGTTATGTACAGCTTCCTGCAAACTCTTCCTGTCTAAAGGATCAGGAGAAGCTAATGTTTTTTGTAAATCTTCTAAGAGATAATCCTGATATTGGAACATATGAAAAAGGCAATTTAAAGCTCTCATAGATAAGGTAGTGGATGTGTAAACCTTTTACCCCATCTCTAATGACCTTGCTTCCCTGTTGGAGGGCAAAGGTTTTTTTGAGGTGGAGGCTGAAACTCCTTTAGGCCCCTGTGAAATAGTTTCCAAATCAACAGTATGGGCCCTGAATAAATGGGAATGAGTTTCTGGGACCCTGTAATACCTGTCTGGCTTGGCTGGAGAAGGAGGGAGAGAATCAGGGGTAGCACTAGAATCAGAATACAAATCATCCAGAACATCAAGTACAGGAGGAATAGCTAAGGGCCTGTGCTGAGGCTTCTTAAGGAAAGTCCTAAGGCATTTCCTGGAATCAGAATATTCCTGGCCCTGCCACTTGAAATGTTCCCTCATAGTGTGCAGAACTTCCCCAAAAGAAATATCCTCAGGAGGGGAGGCCGAAGGTATGGAATCTTCTGCATCCGAGTCCTCATAGGTCTGGAAGAGCTCTTCCTGGCTATCAGAGTGGACAGAGCCCTCGGAGTCTTCATCTGAAGGAGTAGGGTCAGAGGGTTCAACCCGGGGCCTTTTATCAGGAGGAGGCTGGGATGCTCTCTCAGGATGGGCCTGTGAACCTCCAATCATGGAAATTAAATCAGCAGCCATGGATATAATTTGTGTCTCCGGAGTCGGCTGAGGTAAGGATTTAGAAGTAATATGCTTTGTTTTGCTGGCTGCCTTAGCCCTAGTGTAGGCCTTAATAGACATGGCCATAGGAGGCCTGGCAGCTCCACGTGCAGGAGTGACCTTGTCTACAGCAATGGTCTCGGGCATTTCCTCGGTTTCGGTATCTGGAGGAAAATCTATAACTGGCGTCGGAGTAATGTCAGGAATCGGAGTAGTCGGTAATGCGGTGTCTTTGGTTCGAAGCGGTGGAGAGACCGTCTCAGAGGGAACCGGAGCACTCGCACTAGGTTTTGGCGTGGAGTCGGTGGTAGACGCGGGCCGAGGATGTCGGTCCCGGTCTTTTTGCTTTTTGGGAGTTTGCGATGTCGGAAGATCCGACGGCATGGTGTAAGCAAATTTATCGCCGAAAAAATCTTCAGCGAACTCCGCCCGGCGCCTGAGAGTGCGCTTGCTGAAGCGAGCACAGGCTACACAGGCCGAGACGTCGTGGTCTGGGCCCAGGCAAGGGAGGCAGTAAGAGTTGAAATCCTTATGAGGTATTTGTTTACCACAAAAGACAATTGTTAACTTTTTCAGTAATTTCTGACATCGGCTGAGGCAAAAAGGTCCCCAACGGGTACTTAGCTTTTTTGATGACTTCGGTATCGTAGAATACAGGAGCTGACCGACCGGCACTTGCGAACTGCTTCGGGCACCGCGCGGCAAGAAAGACTGAAGAAAATGGCGTCGGCTGATGCTTATATACTCCAGCCGCTCTGACGTCGGAGAGAAATGCGACATCAGCGCCGGACCCAGACTTTGGAATCCGGCCGACCGAGGGCTGCCTGAGGCAGGACAACCCACATGTTATGACTGCAGTTGCATTCTTGAAGGACATCGGTGCAACCCTCTTTCTTTGGAACAAAGGCAAGGAACAGTTGTCTGACTTTCTGATGCCCATGATCCTGCACACATCCAAGTTATGAAAAATCCTTGCTCCTTTGTTTTCAGGTTTGGGGGGAAAAAATCAGGCAGCTGTATAGCTCAATTAAGAAAAAGTACAGTTGTGTACACTTACCATAAATGTAGATGTTCGAATGTATTCACTGTTGCAGTCATTAAATTTGGGTTATCTGCTTTGCAGTAGCCCTCAGGCAGCCTGATTAACAAAGTCTTGGGTCCTGCGTCGGTTGCTGTCCCTTCTTCCATGATGTCAGGTCATCAGTGGTATAAAACATGCAGCCGACGCCATTACATCAGTTTTTCTTGCCCCAGATGTCAGGTGCCCCCCTAATGGGAAGCAATTAAATCTATAAATACAAGGAAATACCTCCAACAAAAAAAGCAAATACTATGCTCAAAAAAAGCTTTTTGGTGTAAGTGACAGTAGAGGTACAGCCAAAAGAAGAAAGGGGGCTGGAGGGAGGGTAACCAGGACTGCAGCAGTGAATACACTCGAACATCTACATTTATGGTAAGTGTACACAACTGTACTATGTTGTTCGTGTTTCACTGTTGCAGTCATTACATTTGGGTAGATTCCCAAAGCTAAGGTTGGGAGGAGGAATTTAACAAGAATTAGGACCAACTATAAAGCCCTGCAAGACTGCAGTGGCAAAACCAGCTCTGGATTTAGAGAAAATAGGCAAATGATAATGCTTGGTGAAAGTATGTATAGAAAGTACAGTTTTGTACCTACCATAAATGTAGATGTCCGATAGATATGCAACTGCAGTCATAACATATGGGTTGTCCTGCCTCAGGCAGCCCTCGGTCGGCCGAATTCCAAAGTCTGGGTCCAGGCCGCTGGTGTCGCCTCTCTGACGTCACAACGGCTGGAGTATAAAGGCATCGGCCGACGCCATCTTCTTCAGTGTTTCTTGCCCCAGATGCCAGGTGCCCTCCTAGGAAGGCTAAATTTGGTGAATGGATAAACAATTCCAGACATGCACAACAGTAATAAACAGATACACCATAGGAGATACCCCAGATAATAGGAATAGGGGAATGGACCCAAAAGAAGGAAAAGAGGGGAAGGAGGGAGGGAAATCCGACTGCAGTTGCATATCTATCGGACATCTACATTTATGGTAGGTACAAAACTGTACTATGTCCTTCAAGAATGCAACTGCAGTCATAACATATGGGTTGAATACCATAGCCAAGCTGGGGGTGGATGGAGCTAAGAAAAAGATGGTGTAGCTATAATGCCCTGCAGGACTGCCGAAGCAAAGCCTGCTCGGGATCTGGAGTATAAAGGCAGGTTGTAGTGTTTGGTAAATGTATGCACGGAGCTCCATGTAGCAGCCTCTAGAATGTCCTTTGTAGCCACTCCTCTTAGGAAGGCTGTGGAAGTGGCTATAGCTCTGGTGGAATGTGGCCTAATATTGGCTGGCACACTTTTCCCATGGTAAGAATAGCAGAATCTGATGCAATGTCCAATCCATTTTGAAATTGTTTGCTTGGAGATTGCTTTTCCCTGTTTTCCAGCAGCATAGGCTACAAACAGCTGGTCAGACTTTCTGGTGGCCTTAGTTCTGTCCAAGTAGTAGCGTAGTTGCCTGTGTATGTCCAAGGTATGTAGCAGTCTTTCCCCTCTATTTTGAGGATTGGGGAACAAAGTAGGAAGGTGAATAGCTTGATTTAGAGACACCCTGGAAATTACCTTTGGCATGAAAAAAGGATTTGTTCTTAGAGAGATTCTGTCCTGATGAAAAATGAGGAAAGGAGGTACTGCCATGAGTGCCTGTATCTCCGAGACTCTTCTTGCTGATGTGACTGCCAATAGAAAAACCGTTTTCCATGATAGAAATTGTATCTCTGAGGTTGCAGCTGGCTCAAAGGGAGGAAGAGTTAATTTTTCCAATACAAAATTGAGGTCCCATGCAGGTACTGGTTGTTTTCTGGGAGGCTTGATATTCTTTATTCCTCTTAGGAACTGTCTTAGCAAAGGATGTGAGAACACTGGTGGATCACAATTGTATCTTGCTGAGATTGCTGAGGCATGAATCTTTATGGAAGAATATGAGAGTCCAGAGTGAAACATTTCTGCCAAGTATTCCAATATCTGGGGTATACTCAGTACTGTTGTATCCTGACCCCTGTTGGCAGCCCAGATGCTGAATCTTTTCCACTTGGCTGAATAGGTTTTTCTGGTGGAAGGTCTGCGTGCTTCCAATAAGATGTCCTGAACTGCCTTGGAAAGAGTGGAAGCGGTAGGAGTTAAGGTAACCTCCAGGCTGTCAGATGTAATGTTTTCAGGTTTTGGTGAACAGTCCTGTAGTTGTGTTGTGTTAGGAGCAGGGACCAAAGGGGCAGAGGCCATGGTTTGGTACGAGTTATGCTCAGCAGCAATGGGTACCAATGTTGCTTTGGCCAGTCTGGAGCTATCAAAATGCCTGTTGGTTGTTCTGCTTTGATCTTCAGGATCACCTTGGTCAACAGTGGCAGAGGAGGGAATGCATACATTTTTAGGGAATTCCAGCTGAAGGAGAGACCATCCGTTGTCCAGGCTAGAGGATGGTGGGTCCTGGTACAGAACTTTTCCAGGTGATGATTCATGTGAGACGCAAAGAGATCTATGTCCGGTCTTCCCCATGTCTTTGTTATTTGTGAGAAAATGTGGGAATGCAGCATCCATTCGTGCGGATCCAAGAAATTTCTGCTCAGCTTGTCCACCAGTACATTGTCCTTGCCTGGCACAAACTGGGATTGCAGTTGTATCTTCAGACTCGGTGCTTTTTCCCAGAGAATCATTGTTAGTCTGCAGAGGGGGTATGAATGAGTTCCTCCCTGCTTGTTTATATACCACATGACAGTGGTGTTGTCTGTCCTTATTAGTAAATGCCCTTGTTGCAGTGATTTTTCGAAACTCTCGATTGCATGTATCACTGTCAACATCTCTTTTTGGTTTATGTGCAGATGTCTTTCCGTTGGTGTCCATTGACCTTGAACGCATCTGCCCTCCATGTGCGCCCCCCATCCATGATCCGAGGCGTCTGTTGTAATTATTTGACCTGCTTGAGGCCTGTTGAAAGACATACCTTTGTTTGATTGACTTGCTTGAGCCCACCACAAGAATTCTTTTTGCAGACATGGCATAAGTGGGATTACGTCCTCTAGGCTTTGGCTGTGTTGGGACCATAAGCTTTTCAAATACCACTGCAGCTTTCTCATATGAAGTCTTGCCAAAGGTATCAGAAGAATGCATGATGCCATGAATCCCAGGGCCTGCAGGAGTTTCCTTGCAGTCAGCTGGGAGAGCTGTGCTAAGCCTTTGAAGTACTCTGATAACTGCTGTTGTTTTTCCTCTGTGAGGTAGGCCATTTGTGTTTGCGTGTCCAGTTTGGCCCCTAGGAAGATAATCTGTTGGGATGGCCGTAGTCTTGATTTCTGAATGTTGACTGTGTATCCCAAGGCCTGTAGAATTTGCATGACATAGTCCAAGTTTTTTGTTAAAGTTTGTTTGTTGTCTGCTTGTATGAGGCAGTCGTCCAGGTAGGAGTATATTTGAATTCCTGAGTCTGCAGTGTGCCACTACTGATGCCAGGCATTTCGTGAACACTCTGGGCGCAGTAGATAAGCCAAACGGCAATGCTGAGAATTGATAATGCTCTGTCCCTGCAAGAAATCTGAGGTATCTTCTGCAGCTTTGTCTGATTGGGACATGCAGGTATGCCTCCTTGAGGTCCAGAGTGACCAGCCAAGACCCCTTGCCCAGCATGGGAAGGAGTTGCTGTAACGTCAGCATTTTGAACTTTGGCACAATGAGAAAGGTATTTATAGGTTCATAGGTTCATAGGTTCATACTAGGCTATCTGCCCGAGGGCATTTACAAGCCTAGCCCATAGTTTTGTGGCTTACGCCACCCCTTTAGTATGGGGAACTATACCCATTATTTTGCTGTGCCTCTGTTGAGCAGTGACACTGAGGTAATCCCTGGGGTATATCTGCGATCTCCCATCCATTGGTCAAGATTTCTCTTGAACAAGGCCAGCGAGGTGCTCTGCCTCACATATACCGGGATTTTATTCCACAGCATAGGGAGTCTTTGGGTGATGAATCTATCCCTCCAGCACGTCCTATTAATAGCCGTGTCGAGGTTTAAGTCTCCGCCCTTGTGGCTCTGACGGATCTAGATTTTTGAGGTGAAGCATATTCATCAAATCTGGGTTTGACATGGCCTTGTATGTTAGGCAAAGGTCACCTCTGAGCAAGCGGTGGCGACTGAATAGAGCTGGAGTTCTTTCAGTCGGGCAGCATAGGACAGATGTTTGAGACCCTTTATCCTTTTGGTGAGGAACTTTTGTGGCCTCTCCAGCTGCTGCAAGTGTCGGGTCAGATACATTCGAATGGGGCATTGTACTCAATCATTGGTCTGATGAGTGATGAGTATAGGAGACTATGACCTCCCTTGATCTAGATGAGAATCCCTTCATGATAAGGTGGGCAATGTAGAAGGTCTTCCTAACTACTTTAGCTACATGGGTGTCGAATGACAGACTACTATCAACCTGGGTCCCCAGGTCCCTGATAACTTCTTCTGTACTCAGTGGATTGCCACCTATTTGGTAGCTAGGGTAACCTTGTTTTTCCCAAGGGTATGACTATGCATTTTTGGCATTTAACTTTAGGCCATGGCTCTGGCACCAGTTATCCGTTTCTGTGAGACCCTTCTGAAGGATATCTGTGTCAGATGTGTTTTCTACTATGGCCCAGTTTGCAGTCATCTGCAAACTTTGTCAGCCATAACCCTCCTGTGTTTGCTTGTACTTGAAAAGTAGATGCCAAACAAGAGTGGGCCCAGGACTGAGCCCTGTGGTACACCACTTGTGACAGGCTTTGAGTCTGACATGGCACCAGCAACTCTGACCCTGTGGGTTCTGTCACTCAGCCAGTTTGCAACCCATCTTGTGATGTATGGGTTAACATTTAAGCTGATGAGTTTTTCAATGATACCCGAAAGTGGGGTATTGTATCAAAGGCCTTCGCCAGATCGAGGTAGGCTGTATGGACTGCCTTTCCCTCATCAATGGCTTTGGTGACTGTTTCAAAAGTCAACCAAGTTTAGAAGGCATGATCTGCCTTTGACAAAGCCAAACTGGGATGGATCCAAAGTCTGCAAATTCCCTATGTCTTTATTTATGAGGTCCATTATGATCCTCTCCATGGCTTTGCAGATAAGGCTTGTCAAGCTAATGGGCGGTAATTTCCAGGGTCGGTGGAGGCACCGCCTTTGTGAAGTGGGACCACAGTTGCAGTGCCACTCCTGGAATGTATCCAGAGGTAAGACTATGATTAAACAGCTGTCCTAGCTGTGGGTTTAATTCCTCGTTGAGTTCGTGGAGCACACAGCCGGGGACACCATCAGGTCCCATGGATGCTGTGTTTTTTGCTTTGGAGAGAGCAGTTCTCACTTGGGCGTTGGAGATGTTTGTGGGGATGCAATCGCTTGGTATAGTTATCTCTCCTTTGGGGGAGGGGAGAAGTTTGCACTGAACCTGTCAGCCAGTATGTTGGCAATGTCTGTAGGATCAGTAATCTTCACATCATTTTGAACTAGTAGACAAGTCCAGTATAGGCCTCCATTTGTTTTCCTTTCTTGGAACAAGGAACAGTCTTGAATAAAATCCCTGGCCTTGTTCCTGAGGAGGTACCTTTTCTATTGCTTTTATACTTAATAGCTTTGAAATTTGAATGAGTGCCTCTGCCCTTTGATGGAGTGGCAGGTTTGGCATGCCTGGTCTTGTAGGTAAAGTATGGAAGTGGAATCTGTAACCCTTGTCTATTAAATCCAGAATCCAGTTGCCCTTGGTTAAGATATGCCAGTTTTTTGAGAATAAGGATAATTTTCTGCCCAAGGGTGCTTCTCTCTGAGCCCTTGTAGGCGGTATGAAGGTCAAGTCATTGTGACTGTCCTTGTGGTGCAGCTGGACTGGCTGCAGCACTTCTTTGATTTGTAGGTTGCCATTGACGGCCCCTGTAGGAGCCTCGGCCTCGGCCACGCCTGTTCTTTCCCCTTTGAAACTTGTCCGAGTCTGGGAAGGACCAATTCTTTGAAGGCCAGTTTCTACTGAATCTGGGTGGCTGAACCTGGAGGAAATCCTTGACTGTCTGTACTGACTTAGCTTTTTCCTCAATGGACTTCAACACATCTTGTGCATTAGCACCAAAAAGCTTCTGTTTCTCCAGAGGTGCATCAAGTAACTTTACTTTGACATGGTCTGGCAGTGGCTGATATTTTAACCAAGCATGTCTACGTATCACAGCCCCAGTCATGGCTGCCCTACATGAAGTCTCCAATGCATCATAACCACACTGAAGAAAATGATTGTTAACCTGCTGAGTGTTATGTATGTGATCCTGCAATGCCTTTCTATCAATAGGCCCAGGAGAGGCTAACTTTTTCTGTAAATCATCCAGTAAAAAAATCCTGGTACTGAAACATATGAAAAAGGCAATTAAGTGACCTCGTGGCTAGTGTGGTAGAGGTATAAATTTTTTTACCCCATCTCTCCATAGACCTAGCTTCCCTATCCGCAGGCAAAGGATTCTTGGCAGTGGAGGTAGCCACTCCCTTGGGACCCTGAGAAATAGTTTCTAAATCCACGGTGTGGGCCTTAGAGATATGTTTGTGAGTGTCAGGGACTCTGTAATATCTGTCTGGATTGACAGGAGCAGGGGGGAGAGAGTCAGGGTTAGCACTGGAATCTGAGAAAACATCATCCAAAACATCCATCACAGGAGGAATAGTTAAAGGTCTGTGCTGGGGAAGCTTTAGGAAGGTACGGAGCCTTTTCCTGGAATCAGAGAATTCCTGACCCTGCCATTGGAAATGTTCCCTCATTGAGTGCAGGACTTCACCAAAAGAGAAATCCTCTGGAGGAGAGGCAGAGGGAATTGATTCCTCAGCATCAGAGTCCTCATAGGCCTGAAAGGATTCTTCTTGAATACCTGAATGCTCAGAATCCCCAGAGGCCTCATCTGAAGAGAGGTTTTCAGTCTGCTCAGTTCTAGGCCTTTTCTCTGCAGGAGGCTGAGAACCTCTGTCTGGGTGAGGCTGAGACCCCCTGATAAGGGAAATAAGGTCTGCAGCAAGAGACATAATCTGTTTATCAGAAGAGGGGGCCTGGACAGCAGGTTTAGGATGGGCCTTGGCCTGGCTGGCAGCCTTAGCACGTGCAAAAGCCTTGATGGACATAGATACAGGAGGCCTAGCAGCCCCACGTGCAGGAGTGACCTTGTCCACCGGAATGGTGTCGGGTAAATCAAGAACTTCAGTATCCGGAGGAAAATCAACAACCTGCACCAGAGAGGTCTCCGGGACCGAAGGACTAGTTAACGCTGTGTCGTCGGCCTGGAGCGGCTGAATTACCGCTTCCGCTGGGACCGAAGCACTAGCGGAGGGTCTAGGAGTAGTATCGATAGAGGATGTGGGCCGAGGATGCCGGTCCCGGTCCTTCCGTTTTTTGGAAGATTGAGCTGTCAGTAGATCCGACGGCATGGTATATGCGAAGGATTCGCCAAAAAAGTCTTCAGCAAATTATGCCCGGCGCCTGAGTGCGCGCTTATTAAAGCAAGTACAGGCAGCACAGGCCGAGACGTCATGGTCTGGGCCCAGGCAAGGAAGACAGTAAGAATGGAAGTCCTTATGAGGTATTTGTTTACCACAAGACAAACAATTATTAACTTTCTCAATTTGTTCTGACATCGGCTGAGGCAAGAAAAAATGTTCCCCAACGGGGTACGTAGCTTTTAGATGACTTCAGTACTGAAAACACAGGAGCTGGCCGACCGGCACTTGCAAACTGCTTCTGCTTCGGGCACCGCGTGGCAAGAAAGACTGAAGAAGATGGCATCAGCCGATGCCTTTATACTCCAGCCGTTGTGACGTTGGAGAGGAGGCGACACCAGCCGGCGCCGGACCCAGACTTTGGAATTCGGCCGACCAAGGGCTGCCTGAGGCAGGACAACCCATATGTTATGACTGCAGTTGCATTCTTGAAGGACATCTCCAGGTGGCAACTTCTAGGATGTCCCTAGTAGGGACGCCCCTGAGAAAGGCTGTAGAGGTAGATGCAGCCCTGTTTGAATGGTGGAGTCTGATGCCCTGTGGTATAGGTTTTCCATGGTGCTTATAGCAGAAAAGTACACAGTGGCCTATTCAATTTGAAATGTTTTTTATTAAATGGCTTTCTCCTCTGTCCCTACAGCAAATGCCACCAGCAGTTGTTCAGATTTCCTTTGAGGTTTAGTCCTGTCCAAGTAGAATCTAAGCTGCCTGTGCACATCTAAAGAGTGCAGTATCCATTCCCCTTTGTTCTGTGGGTTAGGAAAAAAAGGTAGACAAATGAACGGACTGATTAAGAGCCACACTGGATACCACCTTGGGCATGGAGGGATTGGTTCTGAGGGACACCCTGTCCACATGAAAGATGATGAAAGGTTCCACTGCCATAAGGGCCTGTAATTCAGATACCCTTCTTGCAGAAGTGATAGCTAAAAAGAAAGCTGTTTTCCAGGAAAGAAATTTTAAATCTGCAGTAGCAGCTGGCTCGAAAGGAGGAAGAGTGAGTTTCTCCAAGACAAAGTTAAGATTCCAAGCTGGAGTTGGAGCTCTCCTGGGTGGCCTTAAGTTTTTGGCCCCTCTGAGGAACTAGTTGAGCAGTGGGTGAGAAAAGAGGGGAGGCTCCATGCTATAATGAGCTGAAATGGCTGAAACATGAATTTTGGGGGAAAAGGACAAGCCCTTATAAAGCATCTCAGTCAAGTATTCTAGAATCTGAGGTCAATTGGGCTCTGCTGCATTCATTCCTTGAGACTGGTTCCAAACACAAAATCTTTTCCATTTTGCAGCATAAGATTTTCTGGTATTGGGCCTCCTTGCCTCTAAAATGTTAGATTAGGTAATTAGCCAAGCTGCTAGGTTCAGGGTTTGCAGCTGAGGGTGCAGAATCTGGTTCTCCTGCTGAGACAACAGGGAAGGAGTCTGAGGCAGGTGCCATGGAGCCAAGTGTGACACACTGCACAAGAGTGGGTACCAGTGTTGGAGAGGCCAGTATGGTGCAATTAAAATAGTCTTTGGCTTGTCCTGTTTGATCTTTAGTAGTACTTTGGAGAGCAGAGGCAGAGGAGGAAAGCCATAAACTGATAGTTTTTTCCAGCTGAAGGATAGAGCATCCACTTTCCAAGCTAGCTTGTCAGAAATCCTTGTGCAAAATTTGTCCAATTGATGGTTCTGGGGGGAGGCAAAGAGGTCTATATCTGGGCTCCCCCATTTGCATATCAACATGTTAAAAATCCTTTGTTCCAGTTTTCACTTGTGTGGGTCCATGAGATTTCTGTTTAGTCCATCTGCCAGTGCATTTAGTTTTCCTGGCAGGAACTGAACTTGTAGATTCACTTGGTAGCTCAAGGCGGTGTTCCACAATGCCATGGCTAGTCTGCAAAGGGGGCAAGAATGGTACCCCCCTGCTTGTTTATGTACCACATCACAGTGGTGTTGTCCGTCTTTACCATTAGTTATCCTGGAAGAATGTGTTCCTTGAAGGCTGTCAGAGCATTCTATACAGCTAACATTTCCTTTTGATTTATGTGCAGGTGCATTTGACTTGGGTTCCATTTGCCACGAATGCACTTCCCTGCCAGGTGAGCCCCCCATGCATAGTCTGATGCGTCTGTTAAAATTTGGGTGACGGGGTAGTGTGAATGGTAGCCCCCTGTTTTGGTGGCTGGCCTCTGCCCACCAAAGGAACTCTAGGCGTAGGCAAGGTATGATTGGAATCCTTGCTTCTAGATCCTGTGAATGTTGACACCAGAGGCTTTTGAGATACCATTGTAGTTTCCTCATATGCAGCCTTGCATATGGAATTAGAAGAATGCAGGAGGCCATGAACCCCAAGGCTTGCAGAATTTGCCTTGCAAATAGCTGGGTTTTTATGGCCACTTGTTTGAAGTAGGTTGTCAAATGAATCCGTTTCTCTGGCGTGAGGAAAGCCATCTGGGAAGTCGTATTCAAGCTTGCTCCCAGGAATGTAATTTGTTGACAGGGTACTAGGTGTGATTTTTCGTTTACGGTGTATCCCAGACAAGTCAGTACCCTTTGAACAAAGGCCAGATGATTCAAAAGTATGTTCTGGCTTTCTGCTTGAATTAGACAATCGTTCAGGTATGGGTATATTTGAATATTTTTTTGCCTGCAAACTGCAATAACTGGAGATAGGCACTTTGTGAATACCCTGGGCGCAGTAGATAAGCCAAAGGGCAGTGCAGAGAACTGACAGTGCATGTAGCCTGCTTTGAAATGTAGGTATCTTCTGCAAAACTCCCTGATAGGTATGTGCAGATATGCTTCTTTTAAGTCTAGTGCTGTTAACCATGCATCTTTGCCTAGCATAGGAAACAGCTGGTGAAGTCAGCATCTTGAATTTTGGAATCACCAGGAAGGTGTTTATAGTAGGACACCATGTACTGCCTTTTCTTGGTACCAGGAAAAGTCTTGAATAGAAACCTTGTCCCTTTTCCTCCTCTGGTACCAACTGAATAGCCTCCATGTTTAACAGAAAGAGTACTTGATTTTGGGCCTCTGTACACTGATTTGGGGGTAGATCTGGCCACCCACTTAGAGTTGGTAACGTGTGGAAGTGAAATCTGTATCCTTGGGACACGATATTTAAAGCCCATTTGTCCTGGGTAATGAGTTCCCAGTTTTTGGCCTGCAGACCAATCTTTCTGCCTAAAGCAGCATTCAGTTGGGAAGTGCTTGGAAATTTTAAATTCAAGTAATTGAGAGAGTTTTCCATAGGGGGGAGTCTTACTACCCCCAGATTTGGGTGTGGAAACCCCCCGCTGCTTAGTCTTGTGTGTCCCTTGGGACTGAAACCTGGGGTTTCTGCTGTCTGGGTTTGGCTTGAGAAGACCTGGCAGGGTCCAGAAAAGACCAATTCTTAAGAGGGCCAGTGCCTACTAAATCTAGGAGGCTGAACTTGTAAGAAATCTGATAATTTTCACAGATTTAGCTTTATCTTCCATCCTTTTAAGAACTTCCTCAGCCTTGTTGCCAAACAGACGGCCCTGATTTAAGGGAACATCCAACAATTTAGCTTTAACATGATCAGGCAAAACTTGCTCCTTAAGCCAAGCACATCTTCTGAGCACAGACCCAGTAACAGCAGCCCTGCAAGAGGCGTCTAATGAATCAAATCCGCATTGCAAAGTATGCTTTCCAACCTGTTCAGCAGCATGCATTAAATCCTGTAACTCTATGTTCAGCACAGTCAGGAATCAACATAATTTTCTGTTTAAGCAATCCAATAACATGATGTTGATACTTTAACACATGAAACTGGCAGTTTAAAGCCCTAATGGCCAAGGTTGCAGAAGTGTAAACCTTCTTACCCCATCTATCCAGCGCCCTAGAGTCTCTATCAGAGGGGGTAGGATTTTTAGCAGTGGAAGCCTTAATGCCCTTGGGGTTCCTGTGAAATAGTCTCTGGATCCGCAAAAGGATTTTTAAAAAGGAACTTGTGTGAATCAGGAACCCTGTAATATCTGTCAGGTTTTCTGGGAGCAGGAGGCAAAGAATCAGGAGCCAAACTAGATTATCAGGGTATCAGGGGCTGCGAAAGCGCCTCACTAAGTACCGGCGAACTGGCAACTGGCTTAGAAGAGTCGTCGGCAGTTTTGGACCTCAGTGGCCTGTCTCTATCTTTACGTTTTTTCAGAATCCCAGTAGTTGGAAGGCTAACTGACGACATTTCTAGATAATTAAACAGAGAACAGAAATATTTAGAGGCGAAGCTATACTGACGACGGATAATGCACTGTTTAAATAAAGCACAAAACCTACAGCAAGGTACGTTGTGGTAAAAGGGCTAGGTAAGGAATACAGTACGAATTAAAATCTTTGTGTGGTATTTGCTTTCCACAAGTAATGCAATTATTAACTTTTAGTGATATCGGTAAGGCGCAAGAAAAAGTTTTCCCAATGGGGTACTTGCTTTAGTTGAAGACTTTGGTTCTGAAACTCGAAAACGAAAATTTCAGGAGTCGGCCGACCGGCACTTGCGAACTGCTTCTGCTTCGGGCACCGCACGGCAAGAAAGACTGGTGTAATGGCGTCGGCTGCATGTGTTATACCCCTGATGACCTGACGTCATGGAAGAAGGGACAGCAACCGACGCAGGACCCAAGACTTTGTTAATCAGGCTGACTGAGGGCTACTGCAAAGCAGATAACCCAAATGTAATGACTGCAACAGTGAAACACTAACAACATCTGGTATTGGGACCTTTGGCATGGAAGTGCGATTAGTTCTCAGTCTCTGTCATTTATGTAAATGTAAAAAGGACTCTGCACACCATGGCTTGGAACTTGCATATCCTCCTGGTGGATGTAATAGCAACAGTTAGTCAAAAAATTTCAGGTAAGAAATTTGAGGTGAGCATCACCTGCTGGATGAAACTGGGATAAAATGTTATTTTTCCTAAATCTAAATGTAGGTCCAGAGCTGAAGCTACTGTTTCTGGATGGTCTAAAGTGGAGGGTGTCCCTTCAGAAACTGCCTGACTGGGAGGTTTGTGGCTCAAGATGGATCCATTGTCTGGCAGACAGAACTAATTGCCAAGTGTACTTTTAACAGATGCATATGCTTGCCCTAATCAAACACCTCAGACATTGGTCTCCTGGTTTCTCCTTTGTCAGAGATGGAAAATTTCTTCCACTTGGAGAGGTATGACTTTCTAGCACTTGCTCAGCCCCCCTCCTGATTTTTTGTACATACTGTAAATAAAGATAACCAAAACGTAATAAGGCCGAATACTCCTTGCTGTTAATCAGAGCAAGGTCAGGCTTGGGTGTAGCAGGGGCATCTTCAGTTTTATGAGGAGGCTCACAAACTGAAACAGGAGATGCTTCTCCCATACTACAAACAAACCAGTGTTGTCTTAGCCAGAATGGGCCGCAGGCAAGATAATCTCAGGCTCATCTTCCCTTACCTTCTGAATCACCTTGGAGAGTAGGAGTACTGGAGAAATGGCATGGTGAAACATCTACCACACATTCCTATCTCTGGAGAAATGGCGTACAGAAACAGACCTCACCCAGTTCAAAGAGAAGGCATCTACTGCCCCCCACCATGAAGAAATGGCATAAAGAAAAACTCCCACCCTAATCAAAGAGGAAGCATGCTCCTCTCACTCATGTGTCTGAAGAAATGGTGTACAGAAACAGACCTCACCCAATTCAAAAAGAAGGCATCTACTGCTCATATCAGTTTCTGTGGCACTCTAAAGTAAACATTTTTCAGTTGTCTATTATATTGGGAGCGAGAAAGGTCTCTTTCTGGTACCCCCATCACCGACCTGACTCTAAGGTCTAACAATATATTTTTGTCTAGCATCCTCTTATCTGCTATAATAATACTGAAAGAATCTGCCACAGAATCTTCCAGGGTGGTTATGTAGGAAGCCACCATGCACATCTCTACTGCTTGTGTCTTCTTCACCCTCATGGTTAGCCTACAGCGAGGCTAGATGCATGTGCCTCCTTCCTGTACAATGCATGTGCCTCCTTCCTGTACCATGTAACTGTTGTATTGTCTGCAAATGTATGCAGCAACCCCTGGCGTCCGCAATGGCCTTAAAACTCTGCTAGCTTGAATAATTTATAATTTTGATGATATGCCTCTTCTATTTTCCCCGACTCCAAGACCTATACACCCCTCAGGTTCTGTGTCGTCTCTCCCCCACCCTTACTCCTCAACCTACAGCTGAAGCACGTGTAGTCAATGTGTTCATCAACAGTAGTTGTCTGAAGAATACCCCCTTATTCCTGTATACTTTCATCACCCCCATTCTAACCCCTTCCTCAAACATAGCAGTAGTGGAATGGAAGTCTCTAGATATGGACTTTTTTCCCCAAATATTTTTCATAATCCAGTGAAGTTTCCAAATATTTTTCAGAATTCAGTGAGGTTTCCTCATGTCCAGTCTGCACAATGGGACTACCAGTATGCTGAAGGCCAAGGATCACAAGATCTTTCGGAACTCCCTGGTTACAACTGCTGTCCTCAAACTCATGGCCTGCAAAAGGTTAATTAAGGTCTCCACTTTCACCTGTGGCTGGAAGGCCAAAATACTCTGATGTGTCAAAGGCTTTTGGCTGGGTATCACATTCGATAACAGCAGTTTCAAAGAAAGGCCTAAATTCTGAAGCACTCCAAAGGCCAGATTTCTTATGAATCTCCTTGAGGCTGAAGGTGCTTTGGCCATTCAAATGTTTGGGTGGTGGAAGACATGGATGCCTCCTGGTTCTGCAATGAACAATTCCTGGAGCCAAACATTTTATGAATACTTTGGTGGTGGTAGCTAAACCAAATGGCAAGAAGGTAAACTGACAATTCTGTTTTTTCACAAAGAATATTATAAAAAGTCTGTGGTCTTTGTGTACGTGGATGTGAAGGTAAGCATATTTGAGGTCAAAGGGTATAATGCAAGTTTAGTCTGTCACGAGGGGTAGAAGACCCTAGAGGGTCAACATTTTGAATTTGGGGACACAGATCTAGGATGGGTCTTTGGTTATTTTTTTTCTGGAACAAGGAACGGATTTAAGTTTAAAAAAACTGACTTCTTGTCCTCTAGGCACATGTCTTACAGTGCACTGGGTGAGTATCTCTGACATCATAAGGCCATGAAGATGCCTTGTACTTTTGGAAGGGACAGAAAAAAGAAGTTATGTACTCACCATAACATTCCATCTGTGTAGTTCTGCTTCATTTGTCTTCAACCTGTGGGTTCTTGGATCCATATCGGATCAGACATGGCCGCAATTTCCAGCTACGGCTCTGAGCTCCATGCTCCTCCCCTTACCCATAATGTCCCTTCAGATCGAGTTTGCTGCCTAACAGGTATCAGATACCCGACCAAATAACACTTTATCCTCCAACACAAACATTACAAAAGAACTTTAGCCCTGACAGAACCAAAGATCCCAGTAATAACTGTCTGGTACAAAAGACATATCATATCCCAAAGGATAAGGTTAAGGGGAAGGAGGGGGGGGGACAGTTGAAGACAAATGAAGTAGAACTACACAGATGGAACGTTATGGTGAGTACATAACGTCTTTATCTGAAATAGTTTAATTCATTTGTTCTTCAACCTGTGGGACAGAGTCCCCAGCTACCTAACTCTTGGGAGGCCCTCATGGAAGGATATTCCGGACCACTGCAGAATCAAAGGATGCTCTCCTCCTAGAGACCAAATCCAGTTTATAATGAGAAATAAAGGTGTGAGATGAGGCCAAAGTAGCAGCTGAACAAATCTCATTCAAAGAGATCCTAGACCAAAAGGCTGCTCACGTAGCCATAGAATGGAAGAGAGAAGCCTCTATTTGAGTAAGCCCGGCCAATGCATTGTAAAATCCAGCGAGCAATAGTCACCTTTGAGAAAAGTTTACCTAAGAAGGTCTTGGCATAGGACACAGACAGCTGATCAGACTTGCAGAAAGGTTTAGTCCTATGCAGATAAAATCTCAACTGCCTATGTACGTCCAGTCAATGTAATTTGTTTTCCCCTTTGTTCTGGTAGTTTGGAAAAACTACTGGTAAATTAATATCTGATTTATATTGGCCTCCGAAGCTACCTAGGGAAGGAAAGACGGGTTAGTGTGTAGCGACACTCTATCCTTGTGAAAGATCATGTAAGGGACTTTGACAGAAAGCGCTTGAAGCTCTGACACCCTTCTAGCAGACGTGATGGCAACCAAGAAGGCAGTTTTCCAAGTCAAAAATTGTAGAGCCACAGATGCCGCAAGCTCAAAGGGAGGAGAAACCAATGCCTGCAACAACAAAATGAGGTCCCACGGAGGAATGGGGTCCTTAACTTGGGGTCTGAGAAGAAAAGCACCCTTGAGAAAAGTTTTACAAAGTTTAGAAGAAGCCAACCTGTCTACCCCAACATGAAAATTAGAAATGGCGGCTAGCTGGACTTTCACAATTGAGGAACTTGTGCCCTGATGAAAAATGCTAGCTAGAAAATCTAAAACCGCCAAAAGCTGTGCAGTGAAAGGGTCCAAAGGCCTCCAAATGGCCCATATAGAAAAACGTTTCCATTTACTGTGATAAACTTTTCTGGTGGATGATTTATGAGCTGCCACCGGAATGGACTTAACAGGAGATGACAGACCGGGAGTCCTAAGAATCATGGGAACTGGAGCAGCCAAGCAGTGAGCTTCAGACTGTCCAGATCTGGATGAGGAATCCCTGAGGGATGTGAAAGCAGATCCGGGACTGGACTGGATCCAAGGTCCATGGTGGAACAACTAGATGAGACCTGAGCAAGGGAAACCAAACCTGTCGAGGCCACAATGGGGCGATAAGGATCACAGTGCTCCCCAGCCTCCGGGCTTTCTGTAGAAACTTCAACATGTGGGTAAGAGGAGGATATGCATAAAGAAGCCCGGGAGGCCAAGCATGGATAAGAGCGTCTCTGGGGGCTTCCCCCGGCGGGGGGTTCAGAGTGAAAAACTCGCTGCATTTCGTGTTGGAAGGAGATGCAAATAGTTTGCAGCAAGGACAACCCCACTCTAGGAAGATCTGTTCCGCTACTGAAGGCTTCAGAGACCATAGATAGATAGATCTGCTGAGCCTGTCCGCTAAAATGTTGGACTGTCCCAGGGTGCGTGTTGCCACCAGAAATGGCTGGTGGAGATCACCCATTTCCACACTCTCATGGCCTCTCAACATAAGGGATAAGATCTGGTCCCCCCCTGTTTGCGGATATACCAAACCACTGACATGTTGTCTGTCTGATTTGCAATCGTTCCCAGAGGAGGATAGAGGACTGCAACGCAAGAAGAACCACTCTCATCTCTAGAACACTGATGTGCAGATAGGTCTCAGATGGGGACCACGTGCCTTGGACTGCCCTTCCTGAGCAATGCCCCCCAGCCTAGTAGGGGAGGCGTCCGTGGTTACCGTGGTTTGGGGTAAAGGAGATGGAAAAGGACATCCCTTGAGGAGATCCGGGGACTGAATCCACCACCAAAGGGAGTCCCTGCATGTTTTTGAAATTCTCACTGGAAAAAACAAAGGAAGGTCTAACAATGACCATTGAACCACCAGTGTCCACTGCAGTGCCCTCATATGAAGTCGTGCCATGGGGAGAAGAAGCTTTATCGTGGCCACCGCAGAACCTAGAGCTCTTAACACTGCTTCGCCTGTTGGTAAATGGGTCTGAAGAATGTGCAAGACGTGTAACCTAAAGCTGTGTATCCTCTCTGAAGCGAGGAACACCTTTGATTGTACTGTGTCCAGCCGTGCCCCAATGAAATCTAGAATATGAACCAGGTGAAGAGCAGCCTTGTTCATACTGATCATAATGCCCAACTTGTTGGCTAGCTGAAGCAAGGAGTCCCTAGCGTGACATAGTAGATGCTCCGAGAGGGCGGTAAAGAGCCAATCGTCCAGGTACGGAAAGACCTGAATGCCCTGAAACCTCAGGTGAGCCGCTATTACTGCCATTACCTTGGTAAACACCCAGGGGCTGTGGTGAGACAGAATGGGAGGGCTCAAAATTGGTAATGATTGGCTCGCAGCCAGAAGAGAAGGAACCTCTGGGAGCACCTGTGAATCTTGATGTAATAGTATGCATCCTGGAGGTCGACTGAGCACATCCAGTCTCTATCCTGCACATAAGGCAGGATAGACTGAATCGTGACCATCCGGAATTTTGTTTTGGTTGCTGACCAGTTCCATTGGGACAGATCCAATATTGGTCTGAGGTCCCCTGTCTTTTTTGGCACTAAAAAGAACCTGGAATAAACCCTGGATCCGGACTGGTCTAGGGTGACCGGTTGGATGACTCGTTTTCTTAGCAGCGAGTCTAACTGCACTGCTGCTTCCTCCCGCTGCATGGGTGAGATGTCGGGGAGGGCTTTGTTGGATGGGGGAAGATCCCTGAAGGGAGTGAAATATCCTCTGGATATGACTCGCAACACCCACTGATATGTAGTGATGGGACTCCCATGCTAGTGGGTGAAGCGACAGATGACCAGTGACTGCCTCCAGAGATGGACAGCTGGGTAACTCCTCAGAGTTGCTGTCCGGGTTTATCAGAGAAAGGTTCTCGGGACCTGAAATTCCTAGGAGCCACTCTGCCCCTAGGGCAGCATCTATCATATCCCCCTCTGCCTTTGGGGGAAGGCGAGTCCTGAGCATCTCAGGGAAACGCCTGAGACTTGCAGAACCACATCTTCTTCTGGCCTCACTGGTTCCTGGAAAAGGACCTTTGAGGTGGTGAGAAGCAGACCCTGACGGCAGACAGTGTCTTACCATCCTTTTAGCTCTGGACCAAAGTCTCTCAATGTCTTCCCAAAGAGGGAAAAACCATCATAAGGGGCACTAGTAAAAGACGACTTGAAGGGCTCCGAGAACTGACATAAGCAGAGCCAGGTGTAGCACCGGATGGCAACGCCTGATCCCATTGCCCGTGCAGCTCCCTCCGTGGCATGGGAGAGCAAATGCATAGACATGCTGGCTACAGATTTTAGGGTGGCCACCGTGCATTGAACATCTTCCTGTCCTCTGCCAACATGGACCCTAGGGTCTACTCTGTGACTTCCTTGACCACATCTCTCTGGAGTCGAATAACGTGCGCCATGTAGTTTAGCGCCCTCATGCAGAAGGTCGCTGAAGCATAAAGTCGCTTCCTAAAACGATCCAACATTCTCGACTCTTGGTCAGGCGGATGTACCGTGGAACTCTCCTGGGTGAGTTCCTTCTTGGTGGCCGCCACCACCAGCATAGCATCTACAGGGGACCCCTTGTGCCAGTGTAATTTGTCTACGGGAGGGCTTAAGACCTTGTCCAGGCGCTTGGGTATTGGCTCTACGGTGCTCTACTCCTTACGCCCTAGATGCTATCAAATCCACAAGTGGATCAGCAGGAGGTATATGGGCCCGAGCCGAATGTCTCAAGAAACATGGACTCATCAGAGGTTGGTTTTGGGGCGTGCCAACCCCACTGACGGAGGATCTCCATGATGTCTCCAAAAGAGACATCCTTGGGGGGGGTGATCTTGGGGAACCTTCCCCTTCATCCAGGTCCGTGTTTTCGGTGAAGGACTCTGGGGGAGAGTCCAAGTGCCTCCTTTTACATGTATGCTTGCGGGGGGGCTCCAGAACCCACACTGTAAAAGTTGCAGACTCCAAATATGACTTCAAACCAGTGACAAGTGGAGTACCACAGGGTTCAGTCTTGGGACCTCTCCTCTTTGGTATCTACTTCAGGCTAACACAGAAGGCCTCTGGCCAACGAAGTTCACAGATGACTGCAAACTAGGAGCTACAGTCGAGTCCCCAAATGATGTGGACATCCTACAGAAGGGCCTCACTGAGACAGATGCCTGGTGTCAGAGCCATGGCCTCAAGCTCAATGCCAAAAAGTGCATTGTTATCCCCTTTGGTAAAAACTCGGTACCCATGAGCTACCACGTAGGCGGCAGTCTTCTTAATGCCAAATGTGTGATAAGAGACCTTGGGACCCAGGTGGAAAGTAGTCTCTCCTTTGATAATCACATTGCCACAATAGTCAGGAAATCCTTCTACATGGCACACCTCATAACAAAAAGGTTCTCATCCAGGAAAAAAAAGAGGTCACTGTTCCCTTCTACTCGACACTCATTAGACCCCATTATAGAGTACAACGCCCCTTTTGGAATGTACCTCACAAGACATCTACAGCAGCTGGTAGGCCACAGACGTACCTCACAAAGAGGATTACTGGCCTCAAACAAATGCCCTACACTGACAGTCTTAAAACACTCCAGCTTTACTCTATAGCATATCACCTACTCTGAGGTGATCTCTGCCTAACATATAAAACTATGTCAAACCCAGAGCTGCTGGACATCCTACACCTAATGAAATCCCAATCCCTCCGAGCTACATGCTCTAGGGACCTAAACCTTGTCACCACAACAAACAGGACATGCTGGAGGGATAGATTCCTGTCCCAGAGACTACTCATACTCTGGAGCAAGCTACCCATCTAAGTCAAGCAAAGTTCCTCATTAACACTCAAAGAAAAATCTTTATGTGTGGATGAGAAATAGGAAATACACCCCAGGATCACTTCTGTGTCTCTGGTCGACAGTGGCACAGGAAATTAACTTTCTTGGGTTGGCGTAAGCCAGGGAACTTTGTTGGCTAGGCTTACTTAGGCCCTTGGGGCAATAGCATAGTACCTACCTATGAACCTATCTGGGGAGGTCTTGCAAGCAGGTTGTTCCAAGGCTGGAAACGTCCTGGGGCACTAAGGCTATGGGCTCTTCCTGAGATGGCAAGATGGTTGGGCCTGTACTCATGGCCGGGGAGGTCTGGACGGACTCCAAAGATGAAATAGTCAGGAGGTCTTGACCCTGTGAGAAGCCTCTCCACCATGTCGAATGCAAAGGGGGAACAAACCTCCTGGGCTGAACTAGCGGAAGCCGCTTCCCCCTTTTCTGACTGAGGAGTTGGAGCCGAGCCTCTAAGAGCAGAGTCACCGAGGGGAATGCTTCTCTCCGACAAGCTTGGAGCAGAGAGCACTCCCTTGCATCCAACCTCGAAGATATGGCTCTGAGAGCTCAGATCCGACACACTCAAGGCACTGGCCGGTGTCGAGTTACTGGGTACCATCGGTACCAACCCCTCGACTCCGATGTCCTCGGATCAAACAACTCCAAAACCGCAGTTCAGATCGAAGAAGGAGTGATAGGTCTAAATACTGGCTGGAAGGCACCTGCTCTGGTGGGTGTAAAGCCCTGGCAAGATCCCAATCTGGATTTGAGTGTGGATAAACCTCATCTTATCCATCTCCACTTCAGATGGGCTCCAGGTAGAGTGGGAGGATAACGCCGAAGTGGGCAGGGAGAGCCAGTGGGGAGAAGGTCTAGGGGGCGACTGGCTAACTAGAACCTCGGGCTCAGGGAGAACCTCGGGGGACCTGAGCCGAGGTGTAACAGGCCTGGAAACGGGCTTAACCTTCGGCAGGGGGATGGCCTCCGACAAGCGGTCAGGGGAGCACTTGCGAGGCCGGTCCTTCTTGACCTTATCCCCTTCCCCGGGCCTCTTGGTGGGAGGGTGAGTCCCAGAGGCCAAGGAAGGGGAAGATGAAGCAGTAGCCACTGCTTTCTTAGCAGGGGCAGTGGGATGTCAGTCCTAGCAGAGGAGGGCAACAGGCCCTTAACAATCAATTTGTCTCACCTGTTCTTAAGTGCTCTGGGGTTAAACCCAGCACAAATAGGACAGGGAGACAGGAGGTGAGCCACCCCCAAACAAACCACGCATAGTGTCTGGCCATTCGCTGGGGAAAGGTTATGGCCACACACTGTACACCTTTTCAAACCAGGCTTCGGGGTGTCCACCATGCCTCAGCCGGCCCAAAAGAAACACACACACACACACACACACACACACACACACACACACGGAAAGAAAAGGGGGAGGAAGATGGAAAAGCCTACGAGAGACCAGCTATGAAGAACCCCGAGAAAGGTATAGATACCTCCAGTTAAAAAAAACAGGATATGGTGGTGTGAAAGAACAGCACCCTTATCCAATGGGACATTAAAGGCTGTAACTTAACATTCACATCCAGTGGTGACTCTTACTGACCAGCCCAATAGCAGCAGACTGACACCACATCTACAGGATCATACCCACATTTTACTGCACCACTTCCAGCCTGCACAAGGCTCTGCGGATAATTTTTTACTTTCAGTTCCTTCACAATATGGCTTGGCAGGTCAAGGCTGTGAAAACAAGGACTGCTGAAGTGTACATTTTCTTCCCAAATTAGCCTACAAGTTTACATTCCCATTCATCAGGAAGCATGTCGTGCCCTGAGGCCAGTTTAGTTCCCTTAGTGTTATCCAGAGACTTGTATCTGGATCAGCCACTTTTTTTTTTTTTTTAAAGGAATCATGAGAGTCCTTTACCCTCTGCAACACTAGTCAAGCTTTTTTGGGAGGGGAGGCAGTCTGACACCAAAACCACTACTTCAGAAGCATCTAAAAGGGCCCCCTATACTGGACGAACAGCTACAGGTTAAGGGACTCTAGTTACAAGATGTCTATGTATCTCTTTTGGGACACAAAAACCTCTTTAGACTTCCATTTCAAATTATTTTAGTGAGTGCCCCCAAATGAAATCTCCCTAGAGGAGATTCAGAAGACAAAGTGGCCTTTTCATCTTTGTCTTAGAAGGAAAGGTGAGACAGAAGATTCAAAGCTTCACTGGGGAGATGCCCCTACTTCTCTTTTCAAAAAAGGGACTTCGGCCACAGAAGGATGGTCAGGGTCTTACTGTTGGTTTAGTGCAATGCACAAAAATTCCTGCAAGTCAGACTAAACTATTTCTGGCAGAAGGGGTGAGGGGCAAACCCACCTGGTGGCAGTTATTTTGTGGTTATCATCCTAACCTCAAATACAAAGGGCCTTTGTTTACTTGATGGTGGCTACCAGTTTGCTGGTAGCCAGAGAGAGTTCCTAACTTTCAGCTTGTACATGTGGATGTGCCAACACTGTGGGAATATCACCCTTCTCTTTCAAAATTAATAAGCAGAGCTGCAATCAGAGGACCAACATCTGGCTCACTGTCTTCATGGGGAATCTGCCTCCCACAAGTTCACTTGTTTTCTTTCAATGCAGTGGACATACAAATCTAGGTCTTGTTAAGTCAGAACACTGACTAGAGTACCTTAATCAAATAACTTATTACTGCTAATAATACTGCAAGTAAATAACCCCAGTTGTGTCTTTACTTACTCCGTTCTGATGTGTTTTTTGGCCTGGCCCAAAGTCAGACTGGCAGAAGTTCTTTTTCTCAAAATAATGGGTATATAAGTTAATACTAGGCTAACTGCCCTGAAGGGCCATTTTAAGCCTAGCTAATAACCCAAAGTCAGAATTAAACCCTGTATCTTGCGTCTATGAGGGATAGATCTTAACCATTATGCAAAACCCACCTCCTGTGACAAAAAAGAACTGAAAATGTTACTGAGAGATTCCAGCTTTATAGCAGGAAATGCCCAAGTCTGATAGAAGGCAGTGTCAACCTGTCCTTGGGGGGGATGTCTAGTTCTGTAAAGTTAAAACTAGAATCTCTGACTTGCCTTGCAACAAAATCATCCTTGGCCTGTCTTGTCTGACCTTTAATAATACCTTTGGAAGAAGAGGCAGAGGTGGAAAGGCATAGACATGAAGGTTTTTCCAACTGAAAGACAGAGCATCCACTTTCCAAGCTGTGTGATGAAACCCCTTTGTGCAATACTTTGGCAGCTGGTGGTTTAGTGGAGAAGCTTAACAGATCTATGTCTGGAGTTCCCCATGACACTGTCAATTTCTGAAATACATGAAGATCCAGTTTCCACTGTGGGGATCCATGATTTGTCTGCTTAATACATCTGCTAGGGAGTTCTGTGCTCCTGGCAGAAACCTTGCCTGAAGAGTCAGTCGCAGGCTTAACGCAGTCTCCCATAAAATCATTGCTTGCCTGCATAGAGGATAAGAATGTGTTCCCCCTTGCTTGTTGATGTACCACATGACAGTTGTGTTGTCTGTTAGAATCAACACCTGCCCTGGAAGAAGTAACTCCTTGAAAGCCATCAATGCAAACTGGACTGCTAACATCTCCTTCATGTTGATATGTAGATGCTGTAGTCTGGCAGGCCACTTGTCTTGTATCCACTTTCCATTTAGATGAGCTCCCCAAGCAGTGTCCGAGGCATCTGTCGTTAAAATCTGACTCGCCTCTGGCCGGGTCACAGAGAGTCCCTTGTTTAGGTGACATTCCTGAGCCCACCACAAGAATTCCTTTTGAAGGCAAGGTATTATTTGAATGACAGTGTCGAAATCTTGGCAGTGCTGTGTCCATACATTTTTGAGATAGCATTGCAGCTTCCTCATATGCAGTTTGGCATTGGGAAGCACCAGAATACAAGATGCCATGAACCCTAATGCTTGAAGGACTGTCCTTGCAGTCAGCACGGACTGATGAGATAGTTGATGGAAGTAAAGTGACAGACTCTTTTGTTTGTCCGGGGTTAAAAAGGCCATCTGGGCTGCTGTATTCAGTCTCACACCCAGAAAGCACATGTCTTGAGAGGGTACTAGACTGGACTTTATTTCGTTCACAGAATACCCTAGGCATCTTAGCACTGCTATGACATATTCCAGATGCTGTAGAAGGTCTTCCTTTTCTTGAGCCAGAATCAGGCAGTCGTCCAAGTAAGGATAGATTTGAATGCCTTGAAGCCTGAAGTAAGCTATCACTGGAGCCAGAACCTTTGTGAATACTCTGGGCGCAGTAGATAAGCCAAAGGGCAATGCAGAGAACTGATAATGAAAATCTCCAGTTCGGAACCGCAGATACTTTCTGCAATTTAGCCTTATAGGCACATGAAGGTAAGCTTCCTTGAGATCCAAAGTTACCATCCAGTGATCCTTGCCCAGCAGAGGTAACAGTTGCTGTAATGTCAACATCTTGAACTTGGGAATGTCCAGATAAGTGTTGAGGATAGATAAATCCAAAATTGGTCTCCACGTGTTCCCCTTCTTTGGTACTAGGAACAGGCGAGAATAAAATCCAAGCCCCTTTCTGATACAGGGACTGGCTGAATGGCTCCTATCTGGAGTAACTGAGAAACTTGCTTGTGAGCCTCTTTTCTTTGTGGAGGAGGAACATCTGGCATGCCTTTGAAAGGGGGCATTGTGTGGAAATAAAATCTGTAACCGTGATGAATGATATCCAGCACCCATCTGTCTTGAGTGATTAAATCCCAATTTTCTTTGAAAAGAGACAATCTTCCTCCCAAAGGAGCTGCCAGACGAGAATCCACTGGCAGCTGAAAAGGCAGGTCATTGGTTCTGCTTACGACAGGACTGACCCCTGCCCTCACCAGAAGTCTGAGCAGGTGAACTGTCTGATCTAGGCCTAAACGAACCTTGAGCCCTGCCCCTACCACGCCTAGACCTACCCCTAGACTGGGAACTATAAGCAGGATATGTCCACCCCTTAGCAGGCCAATTTCTACTAAACTGGAGGCTGCACCTGCAAAAATCTTTAACAGTCTGCATAGACTTAGCTTTGTCCTCCATTTTCTTTAAAACTGCTTCCACAGGCGGTCCAAACAACACATCAGACTGTAAAGGAGCATCCAAAATCCTGGTCTTAACATGCTCAGCTAAATTCTGATCCTTCAACCAGGCATGTCTGTAAGAACAGAACTAGTAGCAGCCACCCTCGAGGAGGCCTGAACAGCATCAAAACCACACTGCAAAGAATGCTTACCCACTTGTTCAGACACATGAACCAAATCCAGCAATTCTTTACACTCAATACCTTCCGCCAAAGCATCCACCTTAGATTTCAATTGTGAAAGGAGATAATTCTGATATTTCAGCATATGAAACTGACAATTCAACGCCTCATGGCTAGAGTGGAAGAAGTATATACTTTCTTACCCCACCTATCCAAAGCCCTTGCCTCTTTATCAGAGGGTACAGGATTTTAACCACAGAAGCTTTAACACCTTTAGGCCCTGAGAAACAGTTTCTGGGTCCGCCCTAGACTCTTAAACAAATACTTATGAGCTTCGGGCACCCTATAATACCTATCCGCTTAACAGGAGCAGGAGGCAAGGAGTCAGGGTTCAGGAAGCCTCTGCAAAACATCCTCCACCACATTCAACACAGGAGGAATAGCTAAGGGCCTATGCAGGTGTAAAGACAAGGATTCCCGAAGCCTTTTCCTGGAGTCACCGTAATCCTGGCCTTCCCATTTAAAAGTGCTCCCTCATGGAGTGAAGAGTCTCTGAAAATGAAAAATCCTCAGGAGGAGAAGCTGTAGGAGTGGAATCATCCACATCAGAATCAGAATAAGTAGGAAACTCTTGCAAGTCTTCCACAGAAGACTCTGAAGCCTGTGAACACTGTTCAAAACTAACAAACTCCTGTTCCACCCTAGGCCACTTATCAGGCGGGGGCATAGAACCTGTAATAAGAGTAATCAAAGCTTCTCCCATTTTAAGGATAAGTTTCTTAGGCACAGAGCCGAAATGCTAGGAGAAGCCCCACAGAAGCTGAACTTGGCCTACCTCTAAAAGAAGCTTTGGCAACAGAAGGAGAGGCCCTAACTACCTTGGGAAGAGAGGGAAGAACAGTTACCTGAGAAGCCCCCTCAGCCTGACCTACCTCCTGAGAGGGCACATCCTGTAACAGTAAAGTATCTGCCTGAGACTCCATAGAGACTCCTGGCAAAACCTCTGGCTCCCTGAGCCTTCTAAAGAACCGGCGTCCGGGACTGCGGTTCCTCACCCTAGGCTTCACTGTTTTGTCCTTGCGCTTCTTGGATGAAGCGGCCGGAGCATCCGACGGCATATTATAATTGCAACGCTTCCCAAACACTAACCTAGCACAATCAAGCCTCCTCTTAATAGTGCGCTTGTTAAATCTAGCACAAGAGCGGCAACCAACAACGCCGTGCTCAGGCCCTAAACAAGGTATACACAATGTATGATAATCCCTATGCGGTATCTGCTTCCCACAAGAAATACAGTTATTCACTTTTTCTGACATCCGGTTAAATACTGAGGCAAGAAAACCAAAATGTTCCCAACGGGTTACTTAGCCAACTCTGTTTCGGTCTGAAACTCCGGTTTCGGAAAATCTCAGAACGCCAACCTGCACTCGCAAAATTGCTTCTGCATCGGACCATGCGGCAAAAAAGACTAAGGAAATGACGTCGGTCATGCGCATTAGTACCCTGACGTACTGACGTCAGTCTAAGGCGCCATGACCGACGTCAGCCTTATACTCTGGTATTCGGGCCGACTGGGACGCGGACTATACCCAATAGTCAGGACTGCAGCAAGGGAAGACGAAGAACATCCCTCTCCACCACGTCGAATGCAAAGGGGGAACAAACCTCCTGGGCTGAACTAGCGGAAGCCGCTTCCCCCTTTTCTGACTGAGGAGTTGGAGCCGAGCCTCTAAGAGCAGAGTCACCGAGGGGAATGCTTCTCTCCGACAAGCTTGGAGCAGAGAGCACTCCCTTGCATCCAACCTCGAGGATATGGCTCTGAGAGCTCAGATCCGACGCACTCAAGGCACTGGGTACCATCGGTACCAACCCCTAGACTCCGATGTCCTCGGATCAAACAACTCCAAAACCGCACTTCGGATCGGAGAAGGAGTGATAGGTCTAAATACTGGCTGGAAGGCACCTGCTCTGGTGGGTGTAAAGCCGGGGAAAGATCCCAATCTGGATTTGAGTGTGGATAAACCTCATCTTATCCATCTCCATTTTAGATGGGCTCCAGGTAGGGTGGGAGGATAACGCCGAAGTGGGCAGGGAGAACCGGTGGTGAGAAGGTCTAGGGGGCGACTGGCTAACTAGAACCTCGGGCTCAGGGAGAACCTCGGGGGACCTGAGCCGAGGTGTAACAGGCCTGGAAACGGGCTTAACCTTCGGCAGGGGGCTGGCCTCCGACAAACGGTCAGGGGAGCACTTGCGAGGCCGGTCCTTCTTGACCTTATCCCCTTCCCCGGGCCTCTTGGTGGGAGGGTGAGTCCCAGAGGCCAAGGATGGGGAAGATGAAGCAGTAGCCGCTGCTTTCTTAGCAGGGGCAGTGGGATGTCAGTCCTAGCAGAGGAGGGCAACAGGCCCTTAATCAATTTGTCTCGCCTGTTCTTAAGTGCTCTGGGGTTAAACCCAGCACAAATAGGACAGGGAGACAGGAGGTGAGCCACCCCCAAACAAACCACGCATAGTGTCTGGCCATTCGCTGGGGAAAGCTTATGGCCACACACTGTACACCTTTTCAAACCAGGCTTCGGGGTGTCCACCATGCCTCAGCAGGCCCAAAAGAAACACACACACACACACACACACACACACACACACACACACACACACACACGGAAAGAAAAGGGGGAGGAAGATGGAAAAGCCTACGAGAGACAAGCTATGAAGAACCCCGAGAAAGGTATAGATACCTCCAGTTAAAAAAAACAGGATGTGGTGGTGTGAAAGAACAGCACCCTTATCCAATGGGACATTAAAGGCTGTAACTTAACATTCACATCCAGTGGTGACTCTTACTGACCAGCCCAATAGCAGCAGACTGACACCACATCTACAGGATCATACCCACATTTTACTGCACCACTTCCAGCCTGCACAAGGCTCTGCGGATAATTTTTTACTTTCAGTTCCTTCACAATATGGCTTGGCAGGTCAAGGCTGTGAAAACAAGGACTGCTGAAGTGTACATTTTCTTCCCAAATTAGCCTACAAGTTTACATTCCCATTCATCAGGAAGCATGTCGTGCCCTGAGGCCAGTTTAGTTCCCTTAGTGTTATCCAGAGACTTGTATCTGGATCAGCCACTTTTTTTTTTTTTTTTTTTTTTTTAAAGGAATCATGCGAGTCCTTTACCCTCTGCAACACTAGTCAAGCTTTTTTGGGAGGGGAGGCAGTCCGACACCAAAACCACTACTTCAGAAGCATCTAAAAGGGCCCCCTATACTGGACGAACAGCTACAGGCTAAGGGACTCTAGTTACAAGATGTCTGTGTATCTCTTTTGGGACACAAAAACCTCTTTAGACTGCCATTTCAAATTATTTTAGTGAGTACCCCCAAATGAAATCTCCCTAGAGGAGATTCAGAAGACAAAGTGGCCTTTTCATCTTTGTCTTAGAAGGAAAGGCGAGACAGAAGATTCAAAGCTTCACTGGGGAGATGCCCCTACTTCTCTTTTCAAAAAAGGGACTTCAGCCACAGAAGGATGGTCAGGGTCTTACTGTTAGTTTAGTGCAATGCACAAAAATTCCTGCAAGTCAGACTGAACTATTTCTGGCAGAAGGGGTGAGGGGCAAACCCACCTGGTGGCAGTTGTTTTGTGGTTATCATCCTAACCTCAAATACAAAGGGCCTTTGTTTACTTGATGGTGGCTACCAGTTTGCTGGTAGCCAGAGAGAGTTCCTAACTTTCAGCTTGTACATGTGGATGTGCCAACACTGTGGGAATATCACCCTTCTCTTTCAAAATTAATAAGCAGAGCTGCAATCAGAGGACCAACATCTGGCTCACTGTCTTCATGGGGAATCTGCCTCCCACAAGTTCACTTGTTTTCTTTCAATGCAGTGGATATACAAATCTAGGTCTTGTTAAGTCAGAACACTGACTAGAGTACCTTAATCAAATAACTTATTACTGCTAATAATACTGCAAGTAAATAACCCCAGTTGTGTCTTTACTTACTCCGTTCTGATGTGTTTTTTGGCCTGGCCCAGAGTCAGACTGGCAGAAGTTCTTTTTCTCAAAATAATGGGTATATAAGTTAATACTAGGCTAACTGCCCTGAAGGGCCATTTTAAGCCTAGCTAATAACCCAAAGTCAGAATTAAACCCTGTATCTTGCGTCTATGAGGGATAGATCTTAACCATTATGCAAAACCCACCTCCTGTGACAAAAAAGAACTGAAAATGTTACTGAGAGATTCCAGCTTTATAGCAGGAAATGCCCAAGTCTGATAGAAGGCAGTGTCAACCTGTCCTTGGGGGGGATGTCTAGTTCTGTAAAGTTAAAACTAGAATCTCTGACTTGCCTTGCAACAGAGACCCCCTCTGTTCATGACTGCAACACTAACATACAGAAACTTGTAGGACTAGGACTACACTACCAAGCAAAACATTTAATATCCTAAATTACTGCAAATGAAATACATTCAGAGAACATCAAGGCAATGTAACAGTACAATCAATAAATCTCCTAATACAAATTTTAGTCACAGAGTGCTGCAAATATTAATTTCATTCAATGAGTGCTGCTAATATGAAATATGCAGACTGTATATAGTTTTTTGCTGCCCCCTGCAGGCTGCTGAAACTGCAATTACACAAAAATATTAAAACTGTTCATCTGATTAAATTTTTCTGCATTACATCATCATCACATAACAGAAAATAACATGCACAAATCACTTTTCATGCGGAAATATTTCAATGCACAAATACAGGAACAGGCTGGCTTGCAAACGAGTAAAGCCAGAAAGGCCAAATAAAGGTATTACAAAGTACACATGCTAAAAGTGGGTGAAAAGTCTCATGGAGATGATCAGATAAGGAATGGTTGACTAAATCATGCATAAGAGAGAACCTACAGAAACGCGTGGCAACCTTGGACTGGAAGGACGAGACAGATTATTGAAGAAACCAGAAAATGGACAAGCCATGTCCTTCCTGCCTGATGTTCAGCTTTCTCCAGAAAAACTGTCCTGAATAGCTGCAGTCTGACTCGCTCTGGATGTCCTAATCCCAGTCGCTTTCTTTCTCCTAGTAAACAGAGTATTCATCTTTTTTTCTTCTTTTCTTTTTAGCTCAAGCAGCCCAAGAAAGTGCTGCAACAGCAGCACACAGCTGAGTAACCAGCCAAATGAATCCACACTCTCTCCCAGAGCTGTAATCCAATTACACGACTCAGGTTTTCTTTCACAAAACAGCATCCAGCACAAATTTATTGTAAAATGTCAAAGTAAATCATTCCTGAGAGATCTACAGCCAACAGACAGCAGAACTTATCAGGCGTTGGCACTTAAAGCTGTGTATGATCACAGACAGACACACAGACACACAATGCTCCAACCTTTACCTCTAACAAGAATCAGTGCCTGGAAACCATTTTCCCCCAGAAAAATCACAGTAACCTTTCAAGTTGTTCAATAAAAAGCACAAGGTAAAGGCATCCACCTACCAGTTCTCCTTGAATATCCTAATAACTACTGCAAACAAACCTGATGACCACTGTCCTGCCAAGCAACATACAAAAGGTATGTTATTTTTTCAAGTGTTTTATGCAGGGGACTGCTCCTCCACTGCAGTCCCAGCATGGACATTTCACTGTCCCATCCCACAGTCAATGAATACACCAACTCAGAGGCTGCACTGAGTAAATGGAATTACAGCATTTAATTTACTGTAAGTGCAATTTCATGACAAAGTATGGGGACAAGTCTACCCTGACACTGGGGATGTAGGGGTTTGCAGCTCCCTGGAGAGACTATTTTTAACACATCTTGTGCATGCTGCCCAATGGTAAACTGGTCAGTGGGACAGTGCTCAGCATCAAGGTACAGGATGACAGTACAAAGTAGGCATCTGCCGAAGACACACAGTCAAGCTACAGGTTTAGCCTATGTTTTAACAAAGTTCAGCAGAAGCACATCTGACAGCTAAGAAAAGTACTTTTTAAATCTCAAACAAGTTCAAAGTATAACACAGCTTCATTCTGCATTATTTTTCTTGATATCAAGATGATATCGACATTTTATTTTTAAATCTATACAAAGTTTTTGACATTTGTCTTAATTTCAGTGTAAACATCTTTAGTCATATAATTAGACTAGCAAATTAAGACTCCTAACAACACTATTAAAAACACACCACATCTTCAGTTATAGCCCCTACCAGTCTCTTTGTTGGCATATTTAAGGCCGCTGCAGGGCACAGTTCAAAACCCACTACACTCAAACAGAATTAAAAAAAGGGGGATACTTTACATAATTTTGTCTTCTTCCCAGGGTTCATGTTTTTTCCCTCTGGACTTTTAGGCTACAGAGTGTACCTACAAAACCCCATGAAGCTCAAACTCACACTTACTCTGTTCAATACTCTTCCCATGCCAGTAAAATACAGCAAGGGGATTAACATCACCAATCAGCAGCTAGTCTCATCAATAAAAATATAGCCAAAGACATTCTCTGTGGGTAAAGGCATAGGCAGCTAAGTACCTCCCAGATCCATTAAATGGTATGAATGTTACCATACCCAACACTAAAGTAGTGAGTAGTAAACAGAACAAACAATGACAAAGCCACATGAATCCAAACAATTAAAATATTAATTTTATGCTCAAGTGCAATTTCCGTTTGTGACAAATACATCACAATCAAAAGTACATCTGCTGCTGCCTAACTTCATTGTCATACAAAGGGGCTACAGCTGGGCATTGGCAGTCTAAAACGCCAAGGAAACAATGGAATCAGTGACACCACCAGTGCAATAACCATACTGGCTAATAGGCAATTTATCACGACAGCAAATACAATGGAGAAAGTAGTCCATTTGGAACTGGTTTTCTTAGCCACAGTGAGGGAGCCACCTTACCCAAGGAAAAGGAAAATGAGGCACCTTCTTCATGAACTCTTGCACACATGTGAGGTAAAAGTGATCTAGGATAAACAATCACAAAACTGAAGTGATTTCAAGCTAAACAGACTGCTCAAAAGAGCATTCATTATTATGGAGAATAAAATTATTTTTATGGTAAAAAGACCCCAACAGCCAGAGTGCAGAAGGTTTCTGCAACTTCTGCCACTTTTATTTAATACAATCAATAATGAGGTGAATGTATCACACAGAGGGATCTTTCCAGCAATAACTTTACCAGCTGATTTGCAGTTTCATCCAACTGTGGATTATTACACAAAAGACTGTCATGCAGTTCACAAACACCCTAATAAAACATTCACTGATGGAATGACAGTGCACATTAAGCCCATGGAAAACATTTGTTTATAGTGTTCTGCCCCCCCCCCCCCCGGATGAAAATAGGTGGACAAAATGAGAGAGGAAAGTTTTCCAGCAACTTCAATCACCTCCAAGGTGACTGCTTAGATTCAGCAATCTGACTCAGCAGTTATGCCTGGAGATGAAGTGTCACCTTAATAGAGAGAGACTTCTTTGGTCTGTAATTTGACATTATTTTCTACTCCTGGGAACCAGCAGCCTGAAATGACACCCTAGGGACAAGAGAGAGATCCTTCTTCTCTAAGAAGATGCAGAATCAAAAAAAAAACTTGGAAAACTATGCTGGAATCTTATAAACCATCATCTAACCCTCTTATACTAGTAAACCAAGCGGAAATAGTGAAGGACATCTTTCTCAGACTACCATGTTTATTTCAGTTGTATCTTATCCCCAGAAGAGCCTGACCAGAGTGGTCTCCTCTACCCTCAGCTTCAAGGATACATCTCAGTTTTTTGGCAAAGATTAAGTGCAGTGTAGAAAAGTTTTTGAACAGTTGCTGAGGTCTAACATTACATTTAATCTGCCCGACCCAACCCCCAATACAATGCAAATAGATGTGATTGAGATGCCCCGAACTGCAGCCCAGAACAGACCCACATTCCCAGTCTCCACACAGGGCATGAATGTACGTCTCCTTACTTGCCAAAATACCACATTGTGGCCTGCCTGTGTAACTGGAACAGGAACGGCTCTGGCTCAACTCCACTTCTAGTGTTTCAAGGGCAGCACACACTACTATCAGTTTAAGTAGAAGCATGCAGTCTCTTTTCTTGGGAGGCGCAAGCTCCCTGTGTCAGGGAGTTGCCTATGTTATCTTCAAAATCCACCATCAAGATAAACATCGTCAAGGTCATTGAAAGGTTCAGCTAAAGGAAGCACAAGCCCACTCTAAGATTGGTGGGCAAAATCTACCATTCTAGAGCCTGCTGACAGGGCTCTAACAGCAGCAGAAAATGCAAGTGAGCAACATGACTGCAGCTGCTGATACATCATCCAAATAACACTCTGAAGACAGTGGACATCTTGAGGTCCTAGACAAAACATTCCCCACCAAGAATGCTGGGAACACAGACTTGTAGGCCTTCTTTGTAGGGAAAGAATGACAAGAGAATCCATCTCAGTCCTACTGAAAAGGATCCTTTGCTTTGGGACTTCCCCCAGCTGATGGTGACTACTAGTGCCTGCAGCCATGGAACAACCTATAAAAAGGCCACAAAGCTTGCCATTTAGATATAGGACCACAAGGACATCTCTTCTCCTAGAAGGCTCTTAAATCACAGCTAGGACCCTTGTGAACATCCTACATGCCAAGGAAAGACCAAACTGCAGCATGCCACGCTAAATCTGGCGGACAACCAGTATAAAATAAAGAAACTTCCTGGGAAGGCTCAAAAAAGGAAGTGCTACATAGCATCCATCACCACCCACAAGACACCCAAGAATCCTGCAAGAGCAGGAAAGATCCCACAGAGCGTCATCACTAAGAACTTGATAAAACAGTTTTCTTAAATTACAGGAAGGAAACCTTCTACCCCCTTTTGGGAATAGGAGCCCCATTCTTTACAAAGTAGGAAAAAGCACTATGTACCCGCTAAATAATATCAGGGAGTCTTCTGAGAGGACCAAAAGGAGCCAAACGTTGAAGTAAAAGAATCAGAACACCCCCTCTTCTCCTGCAAGACCTCTCCACCATAATGGCTAAACTTCATAAACACACTGCACAGAGGAGAGACCAAACTCCAACAGTTTCTACTTCAGGTAAACCGCAACAACAGGGAATGAAAGGACCTTCTTGTGAGGACCTCAGACACCAATATGCCTGAAGTTATTCATCATGCCCGCTGACACCATCCAAGTGCCATGTGACATGATAAACCACAGAGTCATCATTGACTTCACATACTTGCATTTTCTAGGAAAATAAGGTACATTCTTGCAACATCAGCTGGTCTACAAGGAAACCCTGTTCTGTGAGGTTTATGACTAGGTTACTGCAAAAACAACCTTTAAAAAAGGAAAACTGCAGCACCAGGAAAACATGTTTGGGACAAGAATGTGATATACAAGAACTTGAGCAAGAGAGAGTGTATAAATAATTGGGAATTGATGAAGGACCATCAACAAAACATGAGAAACCCGAATAAAGCTCAGTAAGGAATACTTTAGAAGACTTTAATTAATCCTGAAAACAGCACTGACTTCTAGGAGCAAGATCCAAGCCATAAATCAATTTGCTTTTCATGTCCTAACTTATAGTTTTGGAGTGATTGGCCGCAAAAAGTGGTGGATAGATTAGATATTAAAACAAGAAGGATGCTTCATGCTCACCAAATGACTTATAAAAAATCAGTGTATACCAAGATTATATATTTCCCATTCCGAAGGAGGGATTGGCCTCCTTGAAATTGATTACATGTACAGATCTGCAATCGTGGGACTCCACACATATCTACTGACCTCAAAAGATCCAAATGTAGTGAAAGTTTTGAAACATGAGGAGAATAAATCTAAAATAACATCTCTGCTTAATTTAGCAGAAGCATATCAACGTCAAGCAGGAATGGAAATCAAACCAGAAGTAGATAAAAACCAGACAGCAACTGAATGTGCCAGAAACAAAAGAAAGAATATAAGGTGAAGTACCAGATGAGAAGGCAAAAAATGTGTAAAAAAACAAATATAGTTGCAAGTATAAAAAACGTCTGGAAGAGTCTCATGTTGATCAAGAACGAAAGCAGGAACAGTTAAGGAGAGGTGAATTCACATCAAGAAATGAAAGGTTAATATTGGCAGCCCAATATAGTGGGTTACGCACACGTTGGTTTACAAAGTCCATTGAACATGTGGGAGAAACAGATATGTAGGTTTTGTAAAACCAAACTGGAAACAGTCACACACCTTGTTGCTGGTTGCGACGGACGAATAGCAGAGGAAAGTACAGTTGTGTATGCTTACCATAAATGTAGATGTTTGATTGTATTCACTGTTGCAGTCATTACACTTGGGTAATCTGCTGGCAGGTTGCCCTCAGTCAGCCTGAATTCCAAAGTCTTGGGCCCTGCATCGGTTGCTGTCTTCTCTTCCATGACGTCAGGTTGTCAGGGGTATAAAACATACAGCAGACGCCATTTTCTTTAGTTTTTCTTGCCCCCGATGTCAGGTGCCCCCAAAAAGGTAGCAATATTATATATATAGATATATATATATATACACACACATATATATATATATATATATATATAGATATACATGCATTAAAATAAACTTTACCTTCATCTACAAGCAAATACACCACATAGGTTGTAGAAGATAGAGAAGGAAAGAAACTGTAGAATGAAAGGGGGATGGCGGGAGGGTAACCTGGACTGCACCAGTGAATACACTCAAACATCTACATTTATGGTAAATGTACACAACTGTACTATGGTCTTCGTGTTTCACTGTTGCAGTCATTACATTTGGGTAGAATCCCAAAGCTATGGTTGGGAGGCTGGAGCTAAACAGCATTAGGTGCAGCTATAAGGCCCTGCAGCACTGCAGTGGCAAAGCCTGCCCTGGACTTAGGGAGGCAAATGGTAATGCTTTGTAAAGGTGTGAACAGAACTCCAAGTAGCAGCCTCTAGAATGTCCTTGGTTGGTACCCCTCTGAGAAAGGCTGCCGAAGTATCTGCAGCTCTGGTGGAATGATACCTAATGCCCTTGGGCACAGGTTTACCATGGTGTAAATAGCAGAAACGGATGCAGTGGCTTATCCACTTTGAAATTGTCCGCTTTGAAATAGCCTTTCCTTCTGATCCTGCAGCATATGACACTAGTAATTGCTCAGTTTTTCTTAGAGCTTTTGTCCTGCTCAAATAGAATCTTAGCTGTCTGTGTACATCCAAGGAATGCAGAATTCTCTCCCCTTTGTTCTGCAGATTTGGATATCAAGTTGGCAGATGGATTGTTTGGTTACAAGACACACTGGAAACCACCTTAGGCATAAAAGTAGGATTTTCCTCAGAGACGCCCTGTCTGGGTAAAATATGATAAAAGGCTCTACGGCCATGAGGGCCTGTTGCTCTGAAACCCTTCTTGCTGAAGTAATTGCTAGTAGCAGGGCTGTCCTCCATGATAAGAACTTTATATCAGCAGTAGCGGCTGGTTCTAATGGAGGCAGGGTGTGCTTTTCCAACATATAATTGAGGTCCTATGCAGGTAAAGGTGTTAGGTTTTTGGCTTCTCTAAGATACTGTTTTAGTAAGGAATGAGAAAAGATTGGTGGCTCTGTATTGTAATGAGCCGAAATGGCAGAGGCATGGATTTTGATTGATGACAAAGATAGGCCTTTGTCAAGCATCTCAGTTAAGCATTGTAATATCAGAGGAATATGTGGTTCTGCTGTATCAGTTCCTTGTGCTTGATTCCAAGCACAAAATCTCTTCCATTTATCAGCATAAGATTTTCTAGTACTAGGCCTTCTGGCTTCCAAAATGACATTCATCACAGCTTTACTGAGAGGTGTCGTTCGTATGATTACATGATTAGCCATGCTGCCACGTTCAGAGTCCGTAGTTGATTATGCAGGATCTGATTGTTTTGCTGGGACAGTAGTTGTGGTCTTTGAGGAAAGGTCCAAGCTGGGTATTGAGACAAGTTCCTTAGGATTGGTTACCAGTATTGGCGGGGCCACTCCGGGGCAATTAATATCATCTTTGGCTTTTCTTGTCTGACTTTTAGGAGGACCTTGGGTAGAAGAGGCAGAGGAGGAAAGGCGTAAACTGACAGGTTTTTCCAACTGAAAGCTCTGGCGTCCACTTTCCATGCTTGTCTGTGATAAGTCCCTGATAATTTTGAGGAGAGGCAAATAGATCTATGTCTGGGCTCCCCCATTTCTCTGTTATCATGCTGAATACTTGTGGATTTAGTTTCCACTTGTGAGGATCCATAAGGTTTCTGCTTAAATCGTCTGCCAGTGTGTTCTGTTTTCCAGGCAGGAATTGTGCTTAAAGATTTATCTGGAAGGTCAAAGCTATGTCCCACAGTGCCATGGCTAATCTGCAAAGGGGGTATGAGTGCATGCCCCCTTGCTTGTTTATGTACCACATAACTGTGGTGTTGTCCGTCTTTATCAGTAGTTATCCTGGATGAAGTAAGTCCTTGAATGCGGTTAGGGCATTTTGAACGGCTAGCATCTCTTTCTGGTTGATATGTAGATGCATTTGGTTTGGTGCCCATATGCCCTGAATGCATCTTCCTGCCATGTGGGCCCCCAGGCATAATCTGATGCATCTGTTGTTAAGGTTTGGCTGGCAGGGGGTAGAGTGAAGGGCCGTTCCATGTTTTGGTGACAGGCCTTTGCCCACCATAGAAACTCCTGTTGCAGGCAGGGGATGAGAGGAATCATTGTTTCCAGACTGTGTGAATGCTGACTCCATAAACTTTTTAGGTACCATTGAAGTTTCCTCATATGCAGTCTTGCATATGGAATAAGTAGAATGCAGGATGCCATGAAGCCCAGAGCCTGCAAAATTTGTCTTGCAGAAGACTGGGTTTTTGTTGCCATCAGTTTGAGGTAAGTAGTCAGTTGCCTTTGTTTGTCTGGCGTGAGGTAAGCCGTCTGGGCAGTGGTATGCAAGCTTGCACCCAGGAATGTTATCTTTTGAGAGGGTACCAATTGTGATTTATTTTCATTTATTGTGTACCCTAGGCATGCTAGAAGCCTTTTCACAAACGCCAGTTGTTGAAGAAGAGTGTTCTTGTTCTCTGCTTGAATGAGACAGTTGTCCAAGTAAGGATACATTTGAATACTTCTTTGCCTGCAAAATGCAATTACTGGTGCCAGGCACTTTGTAAAGACCCTGGGTGCAGTAGATAAGCCAAAGGGCAGGGCAGAGAATTGGTAATGCAGTAAGCCAACCTTGAACCTGAGGTATTCTGCATGACTGTCTTACTGGGACATGCAGATATGCCTCTTTTAAGTCTAAAGTCAGCAGCCAAGCATTCTTGCCCAGCATGGGCAGAAGCTGTTGCAAAGTGAGCATTTTGAATTTTGGAATGCCCAGGTATGTGTTTAAAATCAATAAACCCAGTATTGGCCACCAGGCCTTGTCCTTTCTGGGTACCAAGAACAGTCTTGAGTAAAAACCTTGTCCTTTTTCCTGTTCTTTGTACCATCTGAATGGCCCCCATATCCATAGGTTCATACTAGGCTATCTGCCCTAGGGCATTTATAAGCCTAGCCAGAGTGTGTTTGGCTTTCGCCACCCATTTTAAATTAATTTTGCTATGCCCTTTTTCGAGGTTAGTATACTGTGCCTCTGTCTAACAGTGACACAGAAGTGATACCCGGGGTAAACCTACGATCTCCCATCCACTCATCAAGATTCCTCCTGAAGAGAGTCAATGAGGGACTCTGCATAACCTGGACTGGGATTTTATTCCACAGTGAAGGGAGCCTCTGGGTTATGAATCTGTCCCTCCAGCATGTCCTATTTATTTCAGTGCTGAGGTTCAAGTCTCTCGAGCGTAGCTCAATGGGATTTGGATTTTCTGAGGTGCAGCATGTCCATTAATTCCGGGTTGGACATGGCTTTATACGTCAGGCACAGATTGCCTCTGAGCAGGCGGTATGCCACTGAGTAGAGCTGGAGTTTCTTTAACCGGGCAGCATATGGCATCTGTTTGAGCCCTTTGATCCTCTTGGTGAGGTACTTTTGGGGTCTTTCCAGTTGCTGCAGGTGTCTGGCAAGGTACATCCCAAAAGGGGTACTGTACTCAATTATGGGCCTGATGATGGATGAGTAAAGAGGCACGATGACCTCCCCTGATCTAGATGTGAATCCCTTCATGATTAGGTGGGCTATATAAAATGTTTTTCTAACCACTTTGGCCATGTGGTTGTCAAATGAGAGATTGCTATTAACTTGGGTCCCCAGGTCACTAATTACTTATTCTGTACTTAATGGATTACCACCTATGTGGTAATTTGTGGGCACTTTGTTTTTGCCAAAGGTGATGACTATACACTTTTTGGCGTTTAGCTTGAGGCCATGGCTCTGGCACCAGTTGTCTGTTTCTATGAGGCCCTTTTGGAGGATGCTTGTGTCGGCTGGAGAGTCTATTATGGAGCCCAGTTTGCAGTCATCTGCGAACTTGGTCAGCCACAGTCCTTCTGTGTTGGCCTGTACCTCCAAGAAATATATACCGAACAAGAGAGGTCCCAGGACTGAGCCTTGTGGGACGCCACTTGTAACTGGTTTGGAGTCTGACATGGCTCCAGCAATTCTAACCATGTGGGTTCTGTCCTTGAGCCAGTTTGCAACCCATCTAGTGACATAGGGGTTTATATTTATGCTGGTGAGCTTATCTATAATGCCCGAGTGGGGTACTGTATCGAAGGCTTTTGCGAGGTCCAGGTAGGCTGTGTGGACCACCTTCCCCTCGTCAATGTCCTTGGTGACTGTTTCAAAGAAATCAACCAGGTTTAAGAGGCAGGATCTGCCCTTAAAGCCGAAATGGGTAGGATCCAGTGTCTGTAGGTCCTCAATATCTTTATTTATGAGGTCCAGGATGATCCTTTCCATAGCTTTGCAGACCAAGCTAGTCAGGCTTATGGGGGGCAATAGTTTCCAGGATCCGTTGAGGCACCACCTTTGTGGAGAGGGACCACTGTTGCTGTACGCCACTCTTTGGGTACATATCCTGTAGTAAGGCTGAGATTGAACAGTAGTTTTATGTTTGGGTTTAGCTCTTCTTGGAGTTCATGTAGGACGCAGCCTGGGACACAGTCTGGTCCCATTGATGCTGTGTTTTTTGCTTTGGAAAAGGTGGCTCTTACCTGAGCATCTGAGATGTCAGGGGGGCAGCACTCTGCTCGGATAGATATTTGCCCTTTTGGTGGTGAGGGGGGGGAAAGTTTGCGCTGAACCTGTCAGCTAGGATGCTGGCAATGTCTGTGGGTTCGGTGTATTTTTTGTCATTTTGGAGTAATTCTGAGCATATCTGGGAATTCCCACCCAGGTTCCTAACATAACTAAAGAAAGCCTTGTAATTATCCTTAATGTCCTGTGCAATTTTTCTCTCGAAGCTGGCCTTAGACGATTTTATGAGTGCCCATAGTTTTTTGCTAATACTGATCAGAGATGCCTTCCCTTTTTGGGATTTTGCTCCATCATGTAGTAGCTTCCTCCTCCGATTGTATAGCTTGTTTATGGCTGGGGTCCACCAGACAGGAAGTTTGCCTTTGGAGGATTGGGTTTTGGTTTTATTTGAGATTGCATGATCCATGCATTCCCGAAGGTGTTCATAGAATGCGTTTATAAAGGATTCTGCGGTCTGGGCTGTATTTTCCACAGGCTCAGGGGCTTTGAAGGATTCTACCTCGGTTTTGAGGAGTGTGAAATTTGCTTTAGAGAAGTTTTTCACTGTGGTTTTCTGGACAGGGGGTGGGGTTGGGATGTGAATATACAGTGAGATTAGTTTATGGTCTGATCTTACCAGTGAGGGATACACTTCTGGTCTGGTGCATAGAGTCCCCATGTTGGTGATGATCAGGTCCAGTATGTTTTCCCCTCTTGTGGGAGTGGTAACAAGTTGTTCCATAGCATTTGACTTTATAAATTCTAGGAGCCTTTGGGCTAGGGTGTTGGAGCTAGAGTAATGCTCCCAGTCTATGTTTGGGTAGTTGAAGTCGCCCAACATAATGGTGTTTGGAGAGACCTTCATATTTTCCAGTGTTCTCAGGAAGGCCGAGTGGGGCTCCTGGGTTTGGGAGGGTGGTCTGTAGGCTATAAACTGGAAGGCAGTTTTGCCCACTGTTAGTTGCACATGGATAGTCTCTGATGCTTCGTGCTGTGCCACCAACCTGGAGGTGTGGGTATCTTTGATGAATATTGATACTCCCCCCCCCCCCCCTTTTGTGGTTCGGTCCAAGTTTTGGGGCCGAAAAGCATGGTATGAGGTATAACCTGGTAGTGCTGGGGTGCTCTCAGGAGCCTTGAACCAGGTTTCTGTTACTGCACAGATATCAATGTTCTCCATGCTAAGGAGAATTTCGAGTGCATGCATCTTGAGGTTTAGACTTCTGGCGTTGAGTAGCATTACTCTTAGTTTCTTACCCCTTGTGATACCTATGGAGGTGGGTTTGTCTTTTGAGCCTTGCCTAAAAAAGGCACTATGGGGGTAGCAAGAGCCTTTGCCAATATCCAAAGCCCAGGGTGACAGGTGCAAGCCGTCCCTAGCTAACATCGTGGCTTGTCGAGCATGTCATCCCAGGCTGACAGGCATTGGATCCCCTTTGAATGACACCAATACTTAAGCCAATTGTTGAAATTGATCATCTTGTCTTCATATTGTGGCATCATTCTTGGTGAGTGTAAGATGCTACTCAAGGTCAGGGTCATACTGGCCTGGGCTACATGCTCAGAGAGCTCCTCTATGTCTCTTTTCATGTAGTCCAGGGAGGTACATCTCAGGTCATTCACACCAGCATGGACAATGACAGAGTCATATTTGTACTTGCCTTGGAGTGACCTGAGTGCTTGTGTTATGTGGTGGATCCTAGCGCCCGACAGGCAGCTCACCGTGACCTTCTCCTTGTTCTGCCTGGTGAGCAGGACGTCTTTGTGCCTGAAGATAGAGTCACCTATTACAAGTATATCAGGTGTGTTGAGGGACGTCACCTGTTTCTGTGCCTCTGCACATTGGTTTTTTGGCAGGTCTGGCCAACCATTTGTCATTGGCAGAGTGTGGAAATGGAATATGTATCCCTATGATACGATGTTCAGTACCCACTTGCCCTGGGTTAACTACCAATTTTGAGCAAAAAGTGCTAATTTTCCCCCTATGGGTGCTGCCAAAAGATAAGTGCTTGGTGTACGCAGAGGGAAGTCATTGGGATTGCTTTCTGTTTGTTTGTGCTTTATCTCCTCCAGATTTTGAGTTGGATGCGCCCCATTGCTTTGACCTGTATGAGTCTTGAGCCTGGTACCTGGAACCCTTAGGGCGTCTGGATTTACCCCTTTGAGCTCTGTCTGACACATAAAAGGATACATTTTTTGTAGGCCAGTGTCTACTGAATCTAGGTGGCTGCACTTGTAAGAAATCTTTAACAGTTTGCATAGACTTAGCTTTGTCTTCCATTTTCTTTAAAACCTCTTCTGCCTTAATACCAAACAGAGAATCATGCTGTAAAGGTGCATCTAGTAATTTAGCTTTAACATGATCAGGCAAATTTTGTTCCTTTAACCAGGAATACCTCCTAATCACAGATCCAGTAACTGCGGCCCTGCAGGAGGCCTCTAAAGAATCAAAACCACATTGCAAAGTATGCTTTCCAACTTGTTCAGCTGCATGCAATGATTCCTGCAATTCCTTATTTTCTGCACATTCTGAAATCAACATAATTTTCTGTTTCAGCAATCCCATCACATGTTGTTGGTACTTAAGCATATGAAATTGACAGTTTAAGGCTCTGATTGCCAAGGTTGCAGATGTAATAACTTTTTTTCCCCATCTGTCCAGCTCCCTGAAATCTCTGTCAGAGGGGGTAGGGTTTTTTGCTCTTGAGGCCTGAACTTCCTTAGGACCCTGCGAGAGTTTCAGGATCAGCAGCAGGGTTTCTAAATAAAAATCTATGAGAGTCAAGGACCCTGTAATACCCATCAGGCTTACTGGGAGACGGAGGTAGAGAGTCAGGGGTCAGGCTTGACTCCGAAAAACCATCATCCACAAGGTCTAATGCAGGGGAAATGGCTAAAGGCTTGTGCTGAGGGAGGAGGAGGAAATCCCTGAGCCTCTTTTTTGATTCTGAGAAGTCTTGACTCTCCCAGTGAAAATGTTCCCTCAAAGTATGCAAGGTTTCTCCAAATGAATAATCCTCAGGAGGAGATGCAAATGGAATAGACTCCTTAGCATCAGAATCCTCATAGGGAGGTAAAGATAATTCCTGATCAGAAGAGGAATCAGAAGAAATAGAAACCTGATCTGAAGATTCATAATCAGTGTCTTGCCTAGACCTCTTATCTGGAAGGGGATGGGTACCCCTGATCAAGGTAATAAGGTCTTCAGCCATTTTGATCATCTCTTTTTTAGACAGAGGCCTGTGCACGTGGCTCAGGCGTTTTTCTTTTAGTTTTAGAAGGTGTCTTTGCCCTTGGTTTTGCAGCTTTCGTCGGTTTGATGTAAAAATGTTGAGGTCTGAATACACCCTCAGAAGCCGGTGCCTGCTCAGCGGCTCCGGGGCCATCTGAGGGAGATGCATCCGTCGGTCCAATACCTTGAGTATCTTGCGGCATGCCTGACTCCACAAGGGTGTTGGTAGAGGCCTGCGACTCGAAGGTAGTGGGTATCAAGGGCTGCGAAAGCACCTCACTGAGTACTGGCAAACCGGTGACTGGCTTTGGAGAAGCTTCGTTGTCGGATTTGGATCTCGACTGCCATTCTCTGTCCTTTTCTTTGCATTTTTTATGTACTCCAGTAGTCTGATTGCTATCCGACGACATCTTTGGGTAGTTAAATTTGTTTCCAAAATACTTAGATGCAAAAATATACCAACGCTTAATTGTGCGTTGGTTAAATCTAGCACAAAACCGACAGCCAGGCACGTTGTGGTCAGGGCCTAGGCAAGGAATACAGTATAAATGGAAATCCTTATGATGTATTTGCTTCCCACAAGTAATACAATTATTAACTTTTTCTGGCATCGGTAAAAAGCAAGAAAAAAGTTTCCCCAATGGGGTACTTAGCTTTATTGAAGACTTCAGTTCTGAAACTCAAACACAAATATTTCAGTAGTCGGCCGACCAGCACTTGCAAAATGCTTCTGCTTCGGGCACCGTGCAGCAAGAAAGACTAAAGAAAATGGCATCGGCTGCATGTTTTATACCCCTGACGACCTAATGTCATGGAAGAGAAGACAGCAACAGACGCAGGACCCAAGACTTTAGAATTCAGGCCGACTGACGGCAACCTGCCAGCAGATTACCCAAATGTAATGACTGTAACAGTGAAACACGAAGAACATCTGTATACTGAAAGGCATAATAATGTGGCGATACTGTTGCACTAGAGACTGTGCAAATATTATGGTATCGAAGTGGCTGAAAAATACTGGAAACATGAGTCACAAAGAATCATAGAAACTGATGAAGTTTATATCACATGGGATCACCTAATACCAATAGTTGAAAAGCTAGATTCTAGAAAATCGGATACAGTTGTCCAAAAAAGAAGACAAAAGTAGCATTGATCACTGAAATCGCCACACCCAGTGACTACAGTGTCTTGCATACAGAAAGACATAGTCATAAAATACCTTGATCTGCAGGCAGAAATGAGAGCCCTGTGGAAGAAAGATACCCAGACAGTTCCAATAGAAGTAGGAGCAACTGGTCTTATAAAAAAGAATTTACAATCGTATTTAGATACGTTACCAATTCATGAAACACCGTACGAATTGCAGGAGTCATTACTGGGCACATTGCGGGTGCAGGGAAGAGCACTTTTGACTGACATCAGAGAGTCAAACAATGCTAATTTCATGAACTTTAATCATACTTTGTCTTAGGAATGGGGTCCATTCCTGTCATGGCATTAGAAACCCAAAAGACATGGATAAAGTAAAAACACCAGAAACCCTATTCTGTGAGGTTTATGACTAGGATACTTCAACTAGGTCCTCTGGTTCATAGGTTCATAGTGAGGTATTTCTGCGGCCATTCCAGTTGTTGCAGATGTCTTGAGAGGTACATACCAAATGGGGTGCTGTATTCTATAATGGGTCTAATGAGGGATGAGTACAGTGGGACATTGACCTTTTTTCTGGATGAAAAGCCCTTAGTGATGAGGTGTGCCACATAGAAGGATTTCCTGACTGTTGTGGCGATGTGGTTATAGGTTCATAGGTTGGTACTAGGCTATCGACCATAGGGCCTATACAAGCCTAGCCATAACAATTCCCTGGTTATTTCTTCCCACACTATTTACTTCCCTGGACCCCTGTCTAGCAGGGCGACTGACGTGATCCCTGGGGTGAATTTCCTTTCTCCCATCCAGTCATCGAGGTTCCTTTTGAAGAGGGCCAAAGAGGTGCTCTGCTTGACATGTATGGGCAGTCTATTCCAGAGTCTGGGGAGTCTCTGGGTCAGGAACCTATCCCTCCAGCATGTTTTGTTTATTGTGATGACAAGGTTTAGATCCCTGGAGCATGTGGCTCTGAGGGATTGGGATTTCTTTAAGGGTAGCATGTCCAATAGCTCTGGGTTTGACATGGTATGTTAAGCAGAGATCGCCTTGGAGTAGACGATATGCGACAGAGTATAGCTGGAGTTTAAGGCAGTCAGCGTGGGGCATCTGCTTTAGGCCCCTGATTCTTTTAGTGAAAGTGCACATTTCGTCACACACCACTCTAGTAGAATGTACCTAGCCCAGAACAGAGTGAACAAAGATATAATATGCAAATACATGAAAGTTTACAGCTGTTTAACAGGGAACTGCATTCCCCTATTAACTACAGCCATTGAATGAGACCCACTGAAAAAGGTCACTTTTACAGACTAACTGACAGAGAAAGAATGTCCTGGTTACATCCTGCACTAGTGACTTTATTCAGTTTTAAGCCGAGAAGAATCGAGGACAGTATTTTATTTGTTTATTTTATTTTACATTTGTTTACCGGGATAGTCCGACTGGATATATGTCCATTTTCAGCAGAGGTCCGGGAAGAAAAGCTCCAAATAGACAATATTACATAGATTACACAAGTTAGATAACATTTGAAAATATAAGACAAGGTATTTTGTACAATGCTTAAGTAATGTTCCCAAATAGGGACTCTCAATTCTCATGGTCTGACACAATTAAAAGCAAAAGGCCATCAGACTGGAAACAGAGCTTGGTTAAGTAATTAAATGTTACAATATTTACAGACATGCTTTCAGTTTATAACTTAATCAGGGTTGGTACATGGGCAAAGCTAATTCACTTTGAGATACTGTTTGAGGCTTTTTTTGAAGAGACTTATGGAGGATTGAAGGGTTATATAGTTTGGCAACGAATTCCAGGTTTTGCCAACAGGGATTCACCAGCAGAGTTATTAGCTTTGTGGGTTTGGACCAGTAGCTTGTTGACTGATCGTAGGGATCTGAAGTTGCTATATGGCTTAATAATATTTATAAGTGACAGGGTATCTTCAGGGTGGTATAGAATTTTGTGCGCTATTAAGAGTTGATTGAATTGAATTAAGCTGGGCAGTTCTAGCCACTCTAGTTGTTTCAGGTTCTGGCAGTGATGGGCTCTATAGGTAGAGCCAGTGGCGAATCTGGCAATATGGTTGTAGCTATGGGAGAGCTCACTCAGTTCAGATTTAGTAACGTTAGAGAGTACAGGAGCTATGGGAGAGCTCACTCAGTTCAGATTTAGTAACGTTAGAGAGTACAGGAGCTATGGGAGAGCTCACTCAGTTCAGATTTAGTAACGCTAGAGAGTACAGGAGCTATGGGAGAGCTCACTCAGTTCAGATTTAGTAACGTTAGAGAGTACAGGAGCTATGGGAGAGCTCACTCAGTTCAGATTTAGTAACGTTAGAGAGTACAGGAGCTATGGGAGAGCTCACTCAGTTCAGATTTAGTAACGTTAGAGAGTACAGGAGCTATGGGAGAGCTCACTCAGTTCAGATTTAGTAACGTTAGAGAGTACAGGAGCTATGGGAGAGCTCACTCAGTTCAGATTTAGTAACGCAGAGAGTACAGGAGCTATGGGAGAGCTCACTCAGTTCAGATTTAGTAACGCTAGAGAGTACAGGAGCTATGGGAGAGCTCACTCAGTTCAGATTTAGTAACGTTAGAGTACAGGAGCTATGGGAGAGCTCACTCAGTTCAGATTTAGTAACGTTAGAGAGTACAGGAGCTATGGGAGAGCTCACTCAGTTCAGATTTAGTAACGTTAGAGAGTACAGGAGCTATGGGAGAGCTCACTCAGTTCAGATTTAGTAACGTTAGAGTACAGGAGCTATGGGAGAGCTCACTCAGTTCAGATTTAGTAGTTAGAGTACAGGAGCTATGGGAGAGCTCACTCAGTTCAGATTTAGTAACGTTAGAGAGTACAGGAGCTATGGGAGAGCTCACTCAGTTCAGATTTGTTGAGGTTTGAGAGTACAGGAGAGGCATATATAACAGTAGCAAGTAGGTGTGATGGGCGAGTGCAGTTTTAGCCAGTGGGGTTAAAAATGCCTTGTTTCTATACAGATATCCAAGCTTCTTATTGATGGTCTGTATGGTTTTGTTGACCTGTAGGTCAAATTTAAGATTATTATCTATGATAACCCCTAAAAGCTTGGTATGGGTATCTGGGGAGATAGTGATACCATTGTTAGACGCGACAGAGAATTAGTGTGTGGCGGATCTACTAGTGGGGGTGAAGAGGTGAAGTTTAGTTTTATTGGGGTTCAGCAGTAGGTGTTGGTTGGCGAGCCATTTTTCAATAGTGTTAAACGTATTTTGGGTTAAGATTTGCAGCTCGGATGGGGAGGTGGCTGAGCAGATCAGAGTGGAATCATCTGCATACTGAATGCAGGTAGCTTTAGGGATAGCAGTGTGAATGTTATTGATGAAAACAGAGAAGAGCAGTGGACCTAGTATGGAGCCTTGAGGGACATCCAAGTGTGAGAGGTAATTGGCCGGACAGTTTACCCTGCCATAATACTGCCTGTTGTCTACCAGTCAGGTACAACTGGAACCACTGGATTGGGTGCTTATTGAGGAAAATTGACATTAGAGAAATAATGTGAAGTTCATGGTTGACCATGTCAAAGGCTTTTGATAGGTAAACAAAGAGGGCAGAGGATAGCCTATTGTCATTCCTGTTTTGGTTTACGGTGTTAGTAAAGGAAAGGAGGGCCGAGGTGGTGCTGTGGTGTAACCTGAAACCATGCTGGGAGTTGGATAGTAAGTTATTCTGTGTAAGGTATTGCATTAGTTGCTTGTGTACACATTTCTCCATTATTTTGGCTAGTGGGGAAAAAATGGCAATGGGTCTATAAGTTGGATAGTTCTGTAGAACGTCCACCTTTATGGAGTGGGATGACGTGGGATATTTTCTAGAGGGAGGGGATAGCACTTTCGGATAAGGTTCTGTTGATCAGGACAGATATGGGATATGCAATGGCATCTGCAGCTATTTGTAGGTACTCTGCAGGTAGGAGGTCAGCAGAGAGGGTGGTAAAACTAGTGGATATGAGTTAGAAGCTAAACTGGGGGTGATTAGTGGGTAGATTAGAGGTGGGGTTTAAGTTTGTGGGGGGGGGTTAGTTGATTTGCTAGGGATTGGATTGTTTCAGTGAAAAAGTTATTATAAGCACCTGCTATGGTCTCTGGGGAACTACAGGTGTGGTCAGCTGGGGTTGGGGTGGTAGAATGACCTGGATGAAGAAGTTGATTTAAGCCTGCCCAAAACTTTTGAGGGTTGTCTTGGTGCTTTTGTAGGAGATTTTGGTAGAAGCCTTTTTTATCTAGTAGAACAGATTTTTTTTTTATTTCATTCCTGAGTTGGCAATATTTTTAAATGGTCAAGTGGGGCTTTAGTTGATCTCCAGCTGGCCCAGGCTCTGTTTCTAGTTTTGATTTTTGATTTGGTATCTTTTGTGAGCCATGGTGCTGTGTTTGATCTAGATTTTATTGTACGTGCCGGAGCATGTGAGTCAAGGATACTTAGGAATTTAGTGTTAAAGTGAGCTATAGCCTCTTCTAATGGTAGATTTTTTAGTTTTGACCAGTCAACTGCTTTTAGTTCATTTAGTGTTTTATATTTGGTCTGGTGGGGGTTTCCTGCCTTATGTTTTATGATATAGATTAGTAGATGGTCGCTGAGGTCATCAGGGAGAGTCCCAGCTTGTATCCAGTCTAAGATACTTTCCCTGTTGGTAGGTTTGTTTATCCTAGTGGGAGAGGTTATGGTCTGTTTAAACCCAGATAAGTTTATAGGGGAGAGGGGGGTTCGGAGGATCAGGAGTGCAAATCGGTATTGAAGTCACCATGAACTATGGTTTCTTGGGGATAGGTAGTGGATAACCAGTAAAAGATATCCTCTAGGATACTTATGTTGTTACCTGGCGGAATGTATGCACAGACGACATTCAAGCATTTGTTGTGGTCAATCTGTAGTTTGGTTATGAGGAGTTCTGCATTATTGAACTGGGGTGGTTGAATGGTTTCGCTATTAACAGAGTATTTCTGTAAAGGACTGCTATCCCACCTCCTTTCCTTGTGGCGCGGTCTAATCGGTGAATATTATAGCCTAGAGGTAGTAACTCATTATCCATAGTATTTGGTTTTACTCAGGTTTCCTAAGACACAATGTCTGGGGAGTGGGTTGCTAGGAGGGCAACCAGGTTGGGAATTTTATTGTTAATACTTCGAATATTTTGGTGAAATGCTAGGAGGGAACTAATGGGAGTAGAAAGGGGTAGCTTGACTGTGGGGGTTGTGGTAGGGCAGTGAAGGTTATTGGGTGTGGATGGGCCAGGGTTGGGATGAATGTCCCCATATATTATAAGGTTATAGTGACAGGATACTCTAAGCTTTAGGAGTTTGTTTATAAGTTTTATATAGTCTTTGTCTTTAGGATTGTGTTTTGTGGCTTTAGAAGGGTGATATTTTGTTGGGGATGGTAGATTGGTGTGGAGGATGGTAAAGTGTGTGGTCTTATGTGAGAAGTCGTGGGTGGCTGTTTGACCATTTGGGTAGTGAATACCACGGTCAGGTTATTGTTCATAGGCAGTAAGGTGGTAAAATAGAAATAGTAGAGGCAGTAAGGTAATTCGTATTTTTTTTTTTTTTACTTGTTTGCATTTTGTAAGAGGGGCTGGCCAATTATGATGGTTGACTGCGCTAACAGGGTATGGAAGAGAAGGAAATGGGTCAAAGGGAGAGGGCTGTTTAGTGATGTATGACGCACTGATTGGTACGTAGCAGGAGGGGAGTGGCTAAATTTAGTTTAAATTTAGCAGTAGTGGGGGCGGTGGGAATAGGGGGCTAACACCGACTCCAAGTGTTTCCTTAGGCTTTGGTATGTATGGTTGTATGTTAAACTGACTTTTTTTAGACTGTATTTTTAAACTGTTTTTTGCATCAAATTATACACTATGTTTAAGCTGTATTTTATACATTTGCAGGGTATTTTATAGCTGCAGGGCATTAGTTTAGAGTTTAACTTTCAGGGCTATGTGTGGTTGAGCAGACTGAAATTCCAGTATTCAGGGTTTTATTTTAGGTTAGGAAGTAATGTTTTATTTTAGGTTAGGAAGTAATGTTACAAGATACTAGGGACAAACTTAGTTAATTTGAAAAACATGGAGGGAGCCAAATTATTATGGGGGACAGCTGAAATGTGCCTTGAGACCCAGGTCAGCAGTATACAGTACATAGGATTTTAGTACAGTATAAGGTATTAACCTTATCCAATTGTAGGTCGGACTTCAGAAACTTGTACATGGGTACAGTTTCTCAGGGTACCGTCCTTCAGGCAAGAGATTCTTTTACTGAGTTTGAGGGGGTCTGCCAGGTTATAAAAGCAGGCTGCCAACTGGGACAGGAAGCACCAGATAATATTATAGTATAAACTAGGGAGGCAGGAGCCAAAAGAAAATCAAAAGGCAAAGGCACATAAAACATCTCAAGTATCAAACAGAACCCACATTATGTCATGAAAGGCCCAAGTAACAGTGCTTGATGAAGCTGTGAAAAGACGGCCAAGTGGCCATGGCATATATGTCTGCACTGGAAACATTCTTAAAGAAAACAATGGAATGGCCACATCATCCTCTGTGAAGCGATCGCTAACAGCAGCATTTTCCAAAAGGCACCACCTGATGGCAGGAGATGATACAAATATCAATAAATATCTAGAAAAAGTTTACTTGGCAACTGACCGTTTGTCTCCCCTTGGAGAAAATGGGACAAACAGCTGTTCAGTATACCTGAAATGATGCACTCACTTCGGTCAAAACCTAGGCTGACAGTGTGCACACAGTTCTCTTCACTTTCCACCTCCAAAAAGAAAAAGGGGGACAACGTACTAGAAATGTGGGTTACTCCTAAGAGATGCATATGAAATATAGTACATATATTTATATAACATCTAACAAAGAAAGAAAAAAAATACCTATTGCTTTCATGTAATTTTCAATGCATGTGTATATTTGTTACACAACACGGATGTTTGTTTTTTACTTTTATGTACATTGTATTATTGCATGAGTTATGAGGTATTTGTTTCCCACAAGTTAAACAGTTATTGACTTTTTCTGACATCGGCTGAGGCAAGAAAGAGTCCCCAACGGGGTACTTAGCTTTTTAGAAGTCTTCGAAGTAGTATTCGGTAGTAGTAATCTCTGGATCTGACCGACCGGCACTTGCGAACAGCTTCTGCTTGGTAGCCGGGCAAGAAAGACTGAGGAAAATGGCGTCGGCTGATGCCTTTATACCCGAAGACCAGCAGAGATGACGTCGGGTGAAGTGCGACATCAGCCGAAGCCGGACCCAGACTTTGGAATCCGGCCGACCGAAGGGCTGCCTGACGACAGGACAACCCATTTGTTATGACTGCAGATGCATCCTTGAAGGACATCATTTGTATTACCTGGAGCTTTTCTCCCCAGGCCTTTGCTGAAAAAGGGCTTTTAGCCCAGCCAAACATTCCTGGTTAACAAATGTAAAATAAATAAATACGTATGCCTGATCCATGTGAAACACCAGACATGGTTTGCTAAGATAAGGGCCTGAAGCCACAAGATTCTGTAAATAAAGATGATGGCTACAGAGATAAATATCTTACAAAATGAGAAGAAAAGCCAATCAATCTGCAAGGCTCAAAACATGGATGGGGAAAGATGCCAATCATAAAAGTTTAATCCAAAGAAGCATACAGATGCACCAGACTGCCTTAGGAAACTGTTCAAATCAGCTGGTGTTGGACCACAACCCAACTTGCCTTCTACAATATCATGCTGATGTAGCTGTAGCCCAGGTAGAAACGGTCACCACAAGAAACTTGACTATGGAAAAACTTACAGCCATATTGAACAGTTGCCTGAGGTAAGTCAAAAGCATCTGCACTCTGACTAAGGCAGAAAGTACAGTTTTGTACCTACAATAAATGTAGATGTTAGAGTGTTCACCCTGCTGCAGTCATCACACTTGGGTTATCCTGCCGTCAGGCGGTCCCACAGTCGGCCTGAGTTCCAAAGTCTTGGTCCGGCGTTGGTTGCTGTCGCTTCTTCCCTGACGTCAGTGCGCCAGGGGTATACAAGAGGCATCCAACGCCATTTTCTTCAGTTTTTCTAGCCCCAGATGTCAGGTGCCCCCAATAGGTAGGCAATACATGTTGCTATATAAAAATATACATATAAAAATAAAACAATACCTTCAGTCACAAGCAAATACACCACAGAGGTTGTATAGAATAGAAAGGTATAAAAAAGTCTAGTTAGTTCAGAGGGGATGGAGGGAGGGTAACCTGGACTGCAGCAGGGTGAACACTCGAACATCTACAATTATGGTAGGTACAAAACTGTACTATGTTCATCGTGTTACCCTGCTGCAGTCATCACACTTGGGTTGAATCCCAAAGCTAAGGATGGGTGGTGGAGTTAAACAGGACTAGAAGAAGCTAGCAGGCCCTGCAAAACTGCAGTGGCAAAACCAGCATTAGTCTTACAATATAGAGGCAAGTGATAGTGTTTGGTGAAGGTGTGCACTGAACTCCAAGTTGCAGCTTCCAGAATATACTTGGTTGGTACACCCCTGAGAAAGGCTGCTGATGTAGCTGTAGCCCTGGTGGAGTGGGACCTAATGTTAGCAGGTACCAGTTTCCCATGATGTGTGTAGCAGAAACGTATGCAATGTCCTATCCATTTAGAAATGGTCTGTTTTGAGATAGCTTTTCCTTGTGATCCTGCAGCATAGGCTACAAAGAGTTGGTCAGATTTTCTGAAAGCCTTAGTTTTATCCAAGTAGTAACGTAATTGCCTGTGAATGTCCAAAGAGTGCAGGAGTCTTTCTCCTTTGTTCTGGGGATTTGGAAAAAAAAGGTGGGCAAATAAATGGTTTGGTTTAGGGCCACACTGGATACCACCTTTGGCATAAAGGAAGGGTTAGTTCGTAGAGAGACTCTGTCTTGATGAAAAATGAGGAAAGACTCCACTGAAATTAGTGCCTGTAGCCGTGAGACTCTTCTAGCTGAAGTTATTGCTAGCAGCAGGGCAGTTTTCCATGAAAGAAATTTTAAATCAACTGAAAAAGCTGGTTCAAAGGGCGGCAGTGCAAGTTTTCCAGAACAAAGTTGAGATCCCAAGTTTGTGTTATTGCTCTTCTGGGCGGTCTTATGTTCTTAGCCCCTCTGAGGTACTGTCTTAGGAGTGGATATGAAAATAAAGGAGGATCCGTGTTGTAATGGGCTGAAATTGCTGAGGCGTGGATCTTAATAGATGAAAAGGAAAGTCCTTTGTGCAACATCTCAGTTAAATATTGTAGAATCTGAGGAATAAATAAAACCAAGGCAACAGACTAATAAAAATAAAAAACGGGTGCAATAGCAGTCGAAAAAAGTACAGTTTTGTACCTACCATAAATGTAGATGTTCGAGGATCTACATTGCTGCAGTCATAACCTGTGGGGTAGTCCGCTGTCCTCGATCGGCCCGAATACCAAAGAGCTGGGCTGGCGTCGGTCATTGTCGCCTAGAGCTGACGTCAGTATGTAGTAGTACTTAAGCGCATGACCGACGCCATATCCTCAGTCTTTCTTGCCCCAGATGTCAGAAGGCCTAAGAATGAAAGAAGGCCAGAGCCAAAATAGTAAACGCCCAACAACTACCAGTGTGGAAATAAAGATTATCCCAAAAAAACACAGCAACCACAAACTATAGAGGGGAAGGAGGGAGGGATAATTGGACTGCAGCAATGTAGATCCTCGAACATCTACATTTATGGTAGGTACAAAACTGTACTATGTTCTTCGTCTCACATTGCTGCAGTCATAACCTGTGGGTAGAATCCCAAAGCAAGGAAAAGGGAGGCTGGCAAACTAAATAGCATTAGGAGCTGCTAACATGCCCTGTAAAACTGCAGTGGCAAACCCAGCCCTGGACTTGGAGTAAAGAGGGAGATGGTAATGCTTAGTAAAAGTGTGTACTGAACTCCAAGTAGCTGCCTCCAAAATATCCTTAGTAGCTACCCCCTCTAAAAAGCAGTAGATGTGGCAGTAGCCCTAGTAGAATGAGGCCTGATCCCAGCAGGAACATTCTTCCCATGATGAGAATAACAAAAAGCAATACATTGACCAATCCACTTAGAAATAGTCTGCTTTGAAACAGCTTTCCCTTGTGAACCCAAAGCAAAAGAAACAAATAACTGTTGAGTCTGTCTGAACTCTTTAGTTCTGCTCAAATAATAACGTAGCTGCCTGTGGATATCCAAAGAATGCAAGACTTTTTCCCCCTTATTTTGGGGATCAGCATAAAAAGTAGGCAAATGGATAGACTGGTTCAAGGCCACATTAGAAATCACTTTAGGCATAAAAGTAGGGTTAGTACGCAAGGATACCCTATCCTTATGGAATATCAGAAAGGGTTCAACTGCCATGAGTGCCTGCAATTCAGATACCCTCCTAGCAGAAGTAATGGCCAACAAAAAAGCAGTCTTCCAAGACAAAAACTTCAACTCAGATGTAGCTGCAGGTTCAAAAGGAGGTAAAGTGAGTTTTTCCAACACAAAATTGATATCCCAGGAAGGAGTAGGAGCTCTACGTGGGGGTGTTATATTCTTTGCCCCTCTAAGAAATTGTTTGAACAAAGGGTGAGAAAATAAAGGAGGGTCACAATCATAGTGAGCAGAAATGGCTGCAGCATGAACCTTCACCGAAGAGAATGACAAACCCTTGTCCAGTAATTCAGTAAGATACTGTAGTGCAAAACTCAAATTAGGCACTGAAACATCAAAGCCCTTTGCTGTGCTCCAACGAAAAAATCTCTTCCATTTATCAGCATAAACTTTTCTAGTACTAGGCCACCTGGCTTCCAAAATGACATCTAAAACCTGTTGAGGAAGCTGAGACCCCACCGGCTCCATTACAGAATACGTCAGGCTGTTAGATGCAGGGACTGCACCCGAACATTGAGAAAATGATTGTTTGACTGGGATAACAAATGAGGAACCTGTGGCAAAGGCCAAGGAGGCTCCTGAATTAAACTCCTCAGCAGAGGATACCAATGCTGACGAGGCCAATCTGGTGCTATTAGAATCATGCAAGGCTTGTCCCGCCTGACTTTCAAGAGTACCTTGGGAAGAAGAGGCAGAGGGGAAAAGCATAAACGTGAAGGTTGTTCCAACTGAAAGATAGAGCATCCACTTTCCAAGCATTTGGGTGGAACATCTTTGTGCAAAATTTTGGCAGTTGGAAATTCAGTGGAGAAGCGAACAGATCTATGTCTGGAGCTCCCCAAGCCACAGTCAACTGTTTGAATACCTGAGGGTCCAGTTTCCACTCGTGGGGATCCACAATTTGCCTGCTCAATACATCTGCTAGGGAGTTCTGTGCTCCTGGCAGAAACCGTGCTTGAAGATTGATGTGCAAACTCAGAGCAGTCTCCCACAAAATCATTGCTTGTCTGCAAAGAGGGTAGGAATGGGTTCCCTCCTGCTTGTTGATGTACCACATGACTGTTGTGTTGTCTGTTTGAATCAACACCTGTCCCGGCTGAAGTAGGTCCTTTAAGGCCATCAAGGCAAATTGGACTGCTAACATCTCCTTCATGTTGATATGCAAATGTAGTAGTTTGGGAGGCCACGTGTCTTGTATCCATTTTCCATTGAAGTGTGCTCCCCAAGCCAAGTCCGAGGCATCCGTCGTTAGGATCTGACTCGCCTCTGGTCGGATCACAGAGAGTCCCTTGTTTAGGTGACATTCCTGAGCCCACCACAAGAATTCCTTCTGGATGCAAGGTATAATCCAAATGACAGTGTCCAAACCATGGCAGTGTTGAGTCCACACACTTTTGAGATACCATTGTAGCTTCCTCATATGCAGTTTGGCATTGGGAAGTACTAGAATGCAAAATGCCATGAACCCCAAGGCTTGAAGGACTGTCCTTGCAGTCAGCCTGGACATTACTGATAACTGCTGGAAGTATAGATGAAGAGTTCTTTGTTTGTCCGGGGTCAGAAATGCCATCTGAGAAGCTGTATTCAGTCTCACACCCAGAAAGCACATGTCCTGAGAGGGCACTAGACTGGACTTTATTTCATTCACAGAATACCCTAGGCACCTTAAAACTGCCATTACATACTGAAGATGTTGTAGTAACTTGTCCTTGTTTTGAGCAAGAATCAGGCAATCGTCCAGATAAGGATAAATTTGTATTCCTCTCTGTCTGAGGAAGGCAATTGCAGGAGCCAGAACTTTTGTGAATACTCTGGGCGCAGTACATAAACCAAAGGGCAATGCAGAGAACTGATAATGAGAAGTACCAGCCCGGAATCTCCTGCAGCTGGGTCTGATAGGGATGTGAAGATAGGCCTCTGAGATCCAGGGTTACCATCCAGTGATCTTTGCCTAGCATAGGCAGAAGTTGTTGTAATGTTAACATCTTGAACTTTGGAATGTCTAGGTAGGTATTGAGAATGGACAAATCCAGAATTGGCCTCCAAGTGTTTCCTTTCTTTGGCACTAGGAATAGACGGGAATAAAAACCTAGGCCTACTTCTGACGGAGGGACCACCTGAATTGCCCCATCTGCAAAAGTAAAGAAATTTGCTCCTGAGCCTCCATCCTTTGCTGAGGAGGCACATCCGCATGCCTTTGAAAGGAGGAAAAGTGTGAAAATAAAACTTGTACCCGTGATTTATTATATCCAACACCCATTTGTCCTGGGTGACCAAATGCCAGTTTTGTTTGAAAAGTCCCAACTTTCCTCCTAGAGGAGCTGCCAGTAAAGAAGGGTCTGGCAGCGGAAGATACAGGTCATTGGGTCTGTTTACGAAAGGGCTGACCCCTGCCCTCACCAGAAGACTGTGCAGGAGAACTCCAAGTCCTAGGTCTGAAAGAACCCTGAGCGTGAGCTCTGCCTCTACCACGTCTAGACCTGCCCTTAGACTGATAATCCGAAGAAGGATAAGACCATCCTCTAGCAGGCCAATTCCTACTAAACTTAGGGGGCTGCACCTGCATAAAATCTTTGACCGCCTGCATAGACTTAGCCTTATCTTCCATCTTTTTTCAAAACTGATTCCACAGGAGGACCAAAAAGTACTTCCGATTGAAGAGGAGCATCCAAAATCCGAGCCTTAACATGCTCTGACAAATTTTGATCCTTAAGCCAGTCATGTCTACGAATAACTGAACCTGTAGCAGCCACCCTGGATGTAGCCTGAAGAGCATCGAAACCACACTGCAAAGAATGCTTGCCAACTTGATCTGATGCATGAACCAACTCCTGGAGCTCCTTACACTCTATACCCTCAGATAAAGCATCCACCTTAGATTTCAATTGACCCAACAAAAAGTTCTGATACTTCAGCATATGAAATTGGCAATTCAACGCCCTCATAGCTAACGTAAAGGAGGTGTACACTTTTTTCCCCCACCTATCTAAAGCTCTAGAATCTTTATCCAAAGGAACTGGATTCTTAACCACAGAAGCCCTAATACCCTTAGGACCTTGAATAATAGTTTCCGGATCAGCTCTAGGACTCTTGTACAAATACTTATGTGCTTCTGGAACTCTATAATATCTGTCTGGCTTAACAGGGGCAGGAGGCAAAGAATCAGGATTAAGGGAAGATTCAGAAAAAACATCCTGAACAACATCTAAGACAGGAGGAATAGCCAAGGGCCTATGTTGTGGCAGAAACAAAAATTCCCTAAGCCTCTTCCGAGAATCTGAAAAATCCTGACCTTCCCACTTAAAATGTTCCCTCAAGGAATGTAAAGTCTCAGAAAAAGAAAAATCCTCTGGAGGAGAAGCAGAAGGACAAGAATCCTCTGCATCCGAATCTGAATAAGAAGGGAATTCCTGAATTTCCTCAGCTGAGGAATCAGAATAGTCAGAGGAATGATCCATTCCCTCTAAATCTGCCTCCACCCTAGGCCTTTTCTCTGGGGGGGGCATAGAACCCCTGATCAAAGTAATCAAGTCCTCCGCCATTTTCAACATGTGTTTTTTTAGGAACAGGGGCTGGAGAGCTAGAACCATGACCAGGGCCAACAAGACAAGGTTTGGCCTTAGCATGGCCTTTAGCCACTGAAGTAGAAGGCCTAATAACCTTCTGTAAAGATGGAACTACAGACACCTGAGAAGCACCTTCAGCCGGGCCTAACTCCTGAGAGGCCAACTCCTGCAAAAGTAAAGGTTCCCCCTGGGATTCAGCCGAACCCTCGGCAGGATCCACAGATTCAACCGGAGGCTCCGTAGAACCGGCGTCCGCAACGGACGACTCATCCGGTTTAGACTTCAAAGATTTATCTTTACGCTTTTTAGCGGTAGCGGGCGTCGGAGGATCCGGCGGCATGTTATAGTTACACCTTTACCAAAACAAGCCTGGCACAGTCTAATCTCCTTTTAATGGTGTGTTTATTAAATCTAGCACAAAAGCGACACCCGACCACGTCGTGCTCAGGCCCCAAGCAAGGAATACAGAAAGAATGATAATCCCTATGAGGTATCTGTTTCCCACAAGAAATGCAATTATTAACTTTTTCTGACATCCGGAAAACTGAGGCAAGAAAAGACAAAGATTTCCCCAACGGGGTACTTAGCCCAACTTGGTCTTCGGTCTGAAACTCGATAAATGAAAATTTCAGAACGCCGAACGGCACTTGCAAACGCTGCTTCTGCTTCGGACCACGCGGCAAGAAAGACTGAGGATATGGCGTCGGTCATGCGCTTAAGTACTACTACGTACTGACGTCAGCTCTAGGCGACAATGACCGACGCCAGCCCAGCTCTTTGGTATTCGGGCCGATCGAGGACAGCGGACTACCCCACAGGTTATGACTGTAGCAATGTGAGACGAAGAACATTGTTTATTTAACAAATTCTTTAAGCGCTTTTCGTCAGCGGTTAATAGCAGACTTCTTCAGAAATAAGAGACAGTGAAAAGTTAGCCTATTATATAAAACCATGTTGAATTAGAAACCCAATTAAAACATAATTGTCTGAACATCCCTTTCAGTCAATTTAAAGAAACATTCCCAGTTTGTATCAACATTATAGAAAAGACATATAATAAATAACATAGATACTCAAAAGGAAAAAGTAGATTAAAAAGAAGGATAATAATAAAAGCATCATCAAACATTCGTAAGTAAATTATATCATTAAAATATTATTTACAAGTTTTTATAAATTTTTGTAGAAACAAGAAATAGGGACTTTGACAGCAAGCCTGCAGTAAACATTGATTATAATCAACAGTAAAATACATGTTACCCAGGCTAAAACTGACACAATTAAGTCATCTCTTAAGACTATTCAATTTAAGTAAACTCAAAATTGAGCAAGTGTCATTAAGGCCTGGATAACTATGTGAATTTAATCTAACTTGCCAAATCAACTCAGATTCTTCCAACTTGAAAGGTCTCGGTCCCCCTCTACTGTCACAACTTACTTGATCAATAACTAAAAACTTAAATGTGTGATCATTAAAAACTGAAGTATGTTTTGCTAGAGCATTCTCAAGTTTGCACTTTTTGATAGCATATAAGTGCTCATATATTCTGTCCCTCAGTCTCCTTTCGGTCACACCTATGTAGAAGACCGGAAAGGATGTGCATCTAGCTAAATAGATAAACGTGGAATTACAAGTAAATTTATGTTTCAATTTATAAGATATACCATTTAAATCGAAACAGGTTGCTTCTTCAACATATCTACAATAGTTGCAATTTTGACACTTCAACATACCTGGGTTTCAAACTGGTAGGGTTTTACTACCTTCTAACACTGATTTAATGTTCTTCCCTTTCTTAAAAGCCACTTTTGGTCTATCACCTAATTTTTCGAGTATTAGCGGGTACATTTTAAACAATTCCCAATTCTTGTCTATTATGTTGATGCAAGTGTTACTGCCTCTACTAAATGTTGTAGTAAAGTAGGTCGTGTTTATGGTGTTAGTACAGTTAGTTGCAGTTTCCCCTAATTCGTGTGTACCAATACCATTGAATTCTGGCACACAATCTGGGGGTTCTGGGGTCATGATGGTTCTAATTGGGAGAAGTGGTTTATAAATGTTTTGACTTTTTTTATCTGTAATTTCCTGTATAAGGTTATCCAACAGTGTCTCAGGATAGCCTCGTGATAGAAACATATTTTTAAGCACAGCACATTCTTCAAGAAAGTCCTTGTCCAAACTGACCATCCTAGCAGCTCTTACTAGTTGGCCCTTGACGACTGACTTTTTCTGAGAAAAAGGATGACAACTAGTGAAGTGTAAAAAAGTGTTTGAATAAGTTTTCTTACGAAATATCTTGGCAGTATAGCAGTTGTACTTATAATTCTTGCTTAAGAGTACATCAAGGTAAGCAATGTTGTCAGAACCAAACGAATGTGTGAACTGTAAAAAATTAGTAGTATTGTTAAAATATTGTAAAATCAGTGTACTTGTATCCACATTTGCGTTAATCAAAATAAAAATATCATCAAGGAATCTGGTGTAATAAATAAACTTGTCAAGATGCTCATTGCTGTTGGAAAAGAAACTCAGATTCCCAGTATGCCATTACTAAATTGGCTATACTCCCACCACAAGGTGACCCCATTGCCACCCCTACTTTCTGTAAAAAGAAGTCATTATAGGACATGAAGAAGTTGTTAGAAAGAACAAGATCACCAAGTACAGAAACAAGATAGATTTCCCTGTTTGGTGCATTATGTTTCGTTAAAATGAGAGTCACCCATTCTAGTGCAATATTGTGTGGTATACTAGTGTACAAATCCCTCACATCTATTGTTAAGAAATTGAAATGAGAATTATAGTTGGCGGATCTTATATTCTCAAGGAATGTCCATGAATCTTTACATATTTGGACTTCCTTGACTACATATTTCCGTAGGATACTGTCCACTACTTTAGCACAAGAATAAGTAGGTGACCCTCTGCTATCAACCAACGGTCTCAAAGGGGGGTCCTCTATACATTTATGTATTTTCGGAATACCAAAAATACATGGATATCTTGGAAATGACGTAGTTAAATAACTATACATCTTTTGATCAATTCTACTTTCAATGTACAACTCCTCAATACCGTCCTTAATTACTTTATATGCCCTATTGACTTCTGATCTTGAACTAGGTTCATATGTGTCAGAATGAAGTACCTTTTCCATACGAGTCTGATAGTCGACTGTGCTGAATATAACTACCCCCCTCCCTTGTCTGGTTTACAAAACCTAAGGCTTTGGGATTTGAAAAAGTACTCATGTTCTATCTTGTTTACATTGGACACTGTATTACGTAGTGCACCCGTTGTATTAGCATGTCTAATGTCCAACTCGCAACATTTTTCGAATAACTGTAAAGCTGGGTGAAGTGGGGGGTTATAGGTACTAGATGTATGTAGTTGTTCCTGTTCCATAACAGTTGAATTATTGCCCATAATTAAGGTAAAATTCAATTTCCTGGTGAAAAGTTAAATGTCTAGAATAGTATCAACAATGTTTAAAGGTTTAGAAGGAACAAATGTTAAACCTTTAGATAAGAATTCTACCATATCGCTATCAAATTTAGTAGTACTATAGTTATACAATTTAAAATCGCCAGATTTATTTACAATTTCCACTTGTTGTGATGTTAAAGTATGATCAATATTAAATGTCTTCCGACTTTCAATAGAAAGTAAATTTGACAGATCAACATCACCCAAGACAAAATTATTATTGTTAATATTGTTATTAAGGAAAGAAACAACCAAAGAATTGTTTAATAATGATTCTTGTCCTTTTGTTTGTTTTTCCACTTCACATTTGTTTGTTGCTGTTGGAAGTTCCTTATTTTCGGTCTTGTCCCCATATAGGGGCGCTGCTGAAAATTTGAATGTTGGTTAGTGGAATTGTGATTAAATTGATCACTCCTTAACCTCTCACTCCATGGAGTCCCACTTGGTTCACCCACATTTGGGTTCTTATCAGAAAGATTATTAGTGTCATTGTTGTCTGGACTATCGGGTGACAGACCCGAACCACTAGATGCACATGAATGGGTTGAAGGGCAGTACTGTCCACATCTAGCTCTAGTGCTTTGGTTAAATGAAAAAATACCCTTTTTCCATGTCTGATCTGGTGGGGATTAGGATAAGCCACACCTTGCTTGTAAGCATTACAGTCTCTAGAAAGTTTCTTGATTTTATGATATTGTAATTTCAACATGTGTTCATCAATACTAGCAAATGTACGCTCATATTCAAATTTGTATCTATTAAACTCCAAAGCAGTTGTATAAAGGGAAAGTTCTTCTCTCCACAAGGTGTAATGTTTTACTATCAAGTCAATTAGTTCCAGTCCCTGGCGGTCAAACAAGTTAACTAAGTCAGTGTGAAACACTGAGCCAGCTTCTAAGCCGGTTGGATATGGTGCTTGCCTTAAACCCTTTGGTACTATTTTCCGGGATAGGCATTCATTAAAATAAGAGACTTCTAATTGCAGATTTTTTAATTTAAGTAGGCATGCATCAAAAGTTTTTAACCTGTTGGTGGAGGTGATCCTCTATCTGCCAATATGGATAATTTTAATTCTGGAAATGTGGTCTGTTCCTCACTTGGGGGTGCAAACTTGGACAAGTCTTTGCAGCATACACCACCACGCCATCCCATGCCACCAGGAAGTGAAGGTAACAATTTGATGCAGCTTTGCCTGTTTGGCTTAAAAACTGTTTTAACTTCCCTAATGAACCTGGTACTGGCGTTCATAAGACTAGTACTGTTCTTAGTGACAACAACATTAAAAACAGCGAGTCGAGCAGTATAAGTACAAAATTAAAAACTTTTGATGCATGCCTACTTAAATTAAAAAAGCTGCAATTAGAAGTCTCTTATTTTAATGAATGCCTATCCCGGAAAATAGTACCAAAGGGTTTAAGGCGAGCACCATATCCAACCGGCTTAGAAGCTGGCTCAGTGTTTCACACTGACTTAGTTAACTTGTTTGACCGCCAGGGACTGGAACTAATTGACTTGATAGTAAAACATTACACTTTGTGGAGAGAAGAACTTTCCCTTTATACAACTGATTTGGAGTTTAATAGATACAAATTTGAATATGAGCGTACATTTGCTAGTATTGATGAACACATGTTGAAATTACAATCTCATAAAATCAAGAAAGTTTCTAGAGACTGTAATGCTTACAAGCAAGGTGTGGCTTATCCTAATCCCCCACCAGGTCAAACATGGAAAAAGGGTATTTTTTCATTTAACCAAAGCACTTCAGCTAGTTGTGGACAGTACTGCCCTTCAACCCACTCATGTGCATCTAGTGGTTCGGGTCTGTCACCCGAGAGTCCAGACAACAATTACACTAATAATCTTTCTGACAAGAACCCAAATGTGGGTGAACCAAGTGGGACTCCATGGAGTGAGAGGTTAAGGAGTGGTCAGTTTAATCACAATTCCACTAACCAACATTCAAATTTTCAGCAGTTCCCCTATATGGGGGCAAGACCGAAAATAAGGAACTTCCAACAGCAACAAACAAATGTGAAGTGGAAAAATGACAAACAAAAGGACAAGAATCATTATTAAACAATTATTTGGTTGTTTCTTTCCTTAACAATATTGACAATAATTTTGTCTTGGGTGATGTTGATCTGTCAAATTTACTTTATATTGAAAGTCAGAAGACATTTAATATTGATCATACTTTAACATCACAAGTGGAAATTGTTGTAAATAAATCTGGCGATTTTAAATTGTATAACTATAGTACTATTAAATTTGATAGCGATATGGTAGAATTCTTATCTAAAGGTTTAACATTTGTACCTTCTAAACCTTTAAACATTGTTGATACTATTCTAGACATTAAACTTTTCACCAGGAAATTGAATTTTACCTTAATTATGGGCAATAATTCAACTGTTATGGAACACGAACAACTACATACATCTAGTACCTATAACCCCCCCCCCACTTCACCCAGCTTTGGAGTTATTCGAAAAATGTTGCGAGTTGGACATTAGACATGCTAATACAACGGGTGCACTACGTAATAGTGTCCAATATAAACAAGATAGAACACAAGTACTTACAGTTTTTCAAATCCCAAAGCCTTAGGTTTTGTAAACCAGACAAGGGAGGGGGGTTAGTTGTATTCAGCACAGTCGACTATCAGACTCGTATGGAAAAGGTACTTCATTCTGACACATATGAACCTAGTTCAAGATCAGAAGTCAATAGGGTATATAAAGTAATTAAGGACTGTATTGAAAAGTTATACATTGAAAGTAGAATTGATCAAAAGACTTATAGTTATTTAACTACGTCATTTCCAAGATATCCATGTATTTTTGGTACTCCAAAAATACATAAATGTATGGAGGACCCCTCTTTGAGACCGTTGGTTGATAGCAGAGGGTCACCTACTTATTCTTGTGCTAAGGTAGTGGACAGTATCCTACGGAAATATGTAGTCTAGGAAGTCCAAATATGTAAAGATTCATGGACATTCCTTGGGAATATAAGATCTGCCAACTATAATTCTCATTTCAATTTCTTAACAATAGATGTGAGGGATTTGTACCACACAATATTGCACTACAATGGGTGACTCTCATTTTAAAGAAACATAATGCACCAAACAGGGAAATCTATCTTGTTTCTGTACTTAGTGATCTTGTTCTTCCTAACAACTTCTTCATGTCCTATAATGACTTATTTTTACAGTTAGTAGGGGTGGCAATGGGGTCACCTTGTGGTGGGAGTATAGCCAATCTAGTAATGGCATACTGGGAATCTGAGTTTGTCTTTTCCAACAGCAATGAGCATCTTGACAAGTTTATTTATTACACCAGATTCCTTGATGATATTTTTATTTTGACTAACGCAAATGTGGATACAAGTACACTGATTTTATAATATTTTAACAATACTACTAATTTTTTTTTACAGTTCACACATTCGTTTGGTTCTGACAACATTGCTTACCTTGATGTACTCTTAAGCAAGAATTATAAGTACAACTGCTATACTGCCAAGATATTTCGTAAGAAAACTTATTCAAACACTTTTTTACACTTCACTAGTTGTCATCCTTTTTCTCAGAAAAAGTCAGTCGGTCAAGGGGCAACTAGTAAGAGCTGCTAGGATGGTCAGTTTGGACGAGGGCTTTCTTGAAGAATGTGCTGTGCTTAAAAATATGTTTCTACTACGAGGCTATCCTGAGGCACTGTTGGATAACCTTATACAGGAAATCACAGATAAAAGAAGTCAAAACATTTATAAACCACTTCTCCCAATTAGAACCATCATGACCCCAGAACCCCCAGATTGTGTGCCAGAATTCAATGGTATTAGTACACACGAATTAGAGGAAACTGCAACTAACTGTACTAACACCATAAACACGACCTACTTTACTACAACATTTAGTAGAGGCAGTAACACTTGCATCAACATAATAGACAAGAATTGGGAATTGTTTAAAATGTACCCGCTAATACTCGAAAAATTAGGTGATAGACCAAAAGTGGCTTTTAAGAAAGGGAAGAACATTAAATCAGTGTTAGAAGGTAGTAAAACCCTACCAGTTCGAAACCCAGGTATGCTGAAGTGTCAAAATTGCAACTATTGTAGATATGTTGAAGAAGCAACCTGTTTCGATTTAAATGGTACATCTTATAAATTGAAACATAAATTTACTTGTAATTCCACGTTTGTTATCTATTTAGCTAGATGCACATCCTGTCCGGTCTTCTACATAGGTGTGACCGAAAGGAGACTGAGGGACAGAATATATGAGCACTTATATGCTATCAAAAAGTGCAAACTTGAGAATGCTCTAGCAAAACATACTTCAGTTTTTAATGATCACACATTTAAGTTTTTAGTTATTGATCAAGTAAGTTGTAATAGTAGAGGGGGACCGAGACCTTTCAAGTTGTCAAGTTGGAAGAATCTGAGTTGATTTGGCAAGTTAGATTACATGCACATAGTTATCCAGGCCTTAATGACACTTGCTCAATTTTGAGTTTACTTAAATTGAATAGTCTTAAGAGATGACTTAATTGTGTCAGTTTTAGCCTCTGTAACATGTATTTTACTGTTGATTATAATCAATGTTTACTGCAGGCTTGCTGTCAAAGTCCCTATTTCGTGTTACTACAAAAATTTATAAAAACTTGTAAATAATATTTTAATGACATAATTTACTTACGAATGTTTGATCAATTAACTTATAGTGTTAATGCTTTTATTATTATTATTCTTTTTAATCTACTTTTTCCTTTTGTGTATCTATGTTATTTATTATATGTCTTTTTTATAATGTTGATACGAACTGGGAATGTTTCTTTAAATTGACTGAAAGGGATGTTCAGCCAATTAGGTTTTAACTGGGTTTCTAATTCAACATGGTTTTATATAATAGACTAACTTTTCACCGTCTCTTATTTCTGAAGTCAGCTATTAACTGCTGATGAAAAGCGCTTAAAGAATTTGTTAAATAAACGTTTTTCGACTGCTATTGCACCCGTTTTTTATTAGAATCTGAGGAATGTTTGGATCAAGGGGATTTTGGCCTTTAGCCTGGTTCCAGGCGCAAAATCTTTTCCATTTGTCTGAATAGGTTTTCCTGGTGCTAGGCCTCCTGGCTTCCAGAATGACACCCATAACAGCTTTGGATAGAGGTGTTGGCTGGTTGGTTAGGTAATTTGCCATACAGCCAGGTTTAAAGTCTTGAGCTGGCTGTGTAGAATCTAATTGTCTCTCTGGGTTAGCAGGTGAGGAATTTGTGGTAAAATCCATGGTGGGCCGTGGACCATGTTCCTTAGAATTGGGTAACAGTGCTGGCGTGGCCAGTCTGGTGCAATGAGTATCATTTGTGGTGTCTCTAATCTGACTTTCAGCAGTACCTTTGCTAGAAGAGGCAGGGGAGGAAAGGCATACACTGTTAATGTTTTCCAACTGAATGAGAGGGCGTCCACTTTCCAAGCTTGTGGGTGGAATGTCCTTGTGCAAAATTTTTGAAGTTGGTAGTTTTGGGGGTTGGCAAACAGATCTGTGTCTGGGCGTCCCCATTTTTGAGTTATCATTGCAAATACTTGTGGATCCAAGATGTTTTTGCTTAGGTCGTCTGCCAATGTGTTTTTCTTTCCTGGCAGGAATTGTGCTTGTAGTTGAACTTGGTAAGACAGTACTGTGTTCCACAAGGTCATTGCTTGCCTGCATAGGGGGTAGGAATGTGTGCCCCCTTGCTTGTTTATGTACCACATTACTGTGGTATTGTCTGTCTTAATTATTAGTTGTCCTGGGTGTAAGAGGTCCTTGAAGGCTGTTACAGCATTCTGTACTGCTAGCATTTCTTTTTGATTGATATGCAGGTGCCTTTGATGTGTAGTCCATTTGCTCTGAATGCACTGTCCCGCCATGTGTGCTCCCCAGGCATAGTCTGATGCATCTGTTGTCAAAGTTTGCCTGGCTGTGGGTAAGGTGAAAGGCTGACCCTTGTTGAGGTGACATGCCTGTGCCCACCATAGAAACTCTTGTTGAAGGCAGGGAATGAGTGGTATCATTGTTTCTAAGCTGTGGCTGTGCTGAGTCCATACGCTTTTCAGGTACCATTGTAATTTCCTCATATGCAGTTTTGCAAATGGTATTAGTAGTATGCAAGATGCCATGAATCCCAAGGCCTGCAGAATTTTTCTTGCAGGGAGTTGGGTCCTTGTTGCCATTATTTTGAAGTATTGAGTCAGCTGTTGTTGCTTGTCTGGCGTGAGATAAGCCATCTGGGCCGTTGTATTCAAGCTGGCACCCAGGAATATTATGTTTTGTGAGGGCACTAGTTTTGATTTTTCGTTTACTGTGTACCCTAGGCAACTTAGAAGGTGTTTGACAAATGCCAGATTCTTTAAAAGACTGTCCTTGCTGTCTGCTTGAATAAAAGGCAGTCATCCAGGTATGGGTATATTTGAATTCCAATTTGTCTGCAGTATGCAATTACTGGTGCCAGGCATTTTGTGAAGACCCTGCGAGCAGTAGATAAGCCAAAGGGCAGTGCAGAGAATTGGTAATGGGTTGAACCTGCAATGAAGCGGAGGTATCTTCTGCAATTTGGTCTGATAGGGACATGCAGGTATGCCTCCTTGAGGTCCAAAGTGACTAGCCAAGCTTTCTTGCCCAGCATGGGAAGAAGCTGCTGTAGTGCTAGCATCTTGAATTTTGGTACTTGCAGATAGGTGTTCAGAACTGAAAGATCCAGAATGGGTCTCCATGCTTTGTCCTTTCTGGTGACTAGAAAGAGTCTTGAGTAAAATCCTTGTCCTTGCTCCTGTGTAGGTACCTGTTGAATGGCTCTCATGTCCATGAAAGCTGTAATTTGTTTTTGTGCTTCTGCCCATTGATTCGGTGGCAGGTTTGGCATTCCTTTTATCCTTGGCAAGGTATGAAAGTGGAATCTGTATCCTTGCGAGACAATGTTTAGGACCCATTTGTCTTTTGTGATGATGTGCCAGTTGTCTGCAAAAAGTGCTAATTTTCCTCCCAAGGGAGCTGCCAAGAGAGATTGTGTTTGTCTTCTGCTAGCTTGGGGCCTGTCTTCTCCTCCCTTCTGGGTAGCAGTACCCCATTGGCGAGGTTTGTAAGGGCCTTGGGACTAACCTCTGCCCCTTGGGCGTCTGTATTTGCCCCTCTGTGATCTGTCAGAAGCTGGAAAGGACCAGTTTTTTGTTGGCCAATTTCTGCTGAAACGAGGGGGTTGTACCTGTAAAAAATCCTTGACCGTCTGCATAGAGACTTTGCCTTATCCTCCATTTTCTTTAAAACTTCTTCTGCTTTGACACCAAATAAGACATCCTGCTGTAAAGGTGCATCCAATAATTTTGCTTTAACATGATCAGGTAGGGTTTGTTCTTTTAACCAAGCATGTCTATGTATGACGGACCCAGTAACAGCTGCTCTACATGAAGCTTCCAATGAATCAAATCCACATTGTAAAGTATTTTTGCCCACCTGTTCAGCTGCATGCAACAGATCCTGCATTTCCTTGAATTCAGACTGTTCAGAATGTGTGCTCATTTTTTGTTTTAATTGAGACATTAGGAATTGCTGATATTTCAGCATGTGAAACTGACAATTTAAAGCTCTCATAGCCAGAGTAGCTGAGGTGTATATCTTCTTTCCCCATCTATGTAGGGGCTCTGGAATCCCTTTCAGAGGGTACAGGATTTTTAGCCATAGAAGCTTTAGCCCCTTTGGGACCCTGGAAAATTGTTTCTGGGTCAGCAACAGGGCTTTTATAAAGGAATTTGTGCAAGTCAGGTACTCTGTAGTATCTGTCTGGTTTGGCTGGAGCAGGAGGTAGAGAGTCTGGATTTAGACTAGACTCAAGTAAACATCATCCACAATGTCTAAAACTGGAGGGATAGCAAGTGGTCTGTGCTGGGGTAGTAAAAGGAACTCTCGGAGCCTTTTCTTAGAATCAGAGTAGTCCTGACCTTCCCAGTGGAAATGTTCCCACATGGTGTGTAAAGTTTCCCCAAAAGAGTAGTCTTCAGGGGGAGATGCTGAGGGAATTGAGTCTTCAGCATCAGAGTCTTCATAAGGGGGAAAAGTGTAATCCTGTTCCTCAGAAGAATCTGAGGAAATTGAAACCTGGTCAGAGGAAGCATAATCCTCCTCTTGTCTTGGTCTTTTATCTGGAGGGGGATGGGAACCCCTGATTAGGGTAATCAAACCTTCAGCCATCTTAAGCATCTGTTTCTTAGGCATGGGGCATTGAACTGTAGACTGATATACAGTCTTCTTAGGTTTTAATGGAGGTTTTAAGCTTAGCATAAGATTTAATGGTGTGTAGTCGGTCTGAAGACACCTTCTGCAACCGAAGGTGTTTCTACTGCACCGGGATCTACTTCTGCTCTGGTGTCGGAAGGGCCTAATGATGACGGCTGCGACGGTCTAGTACACTCAGCTTGAGAATTCGCAGCTGTCTGGGGCTCCAATTCTGCTGTCGTCAGGGTCTGCGTAGGCGCCTCACTGAAAACCGGAGAACCGGCGACAGGCCCAGCAGAGGCCTCGGAGTCTGGCTTGGTCCTAGGCTGCCTGTCCTTATCCTTGTGTTTTTTATGCATGCCGATAGTCGGCTGCTCCGACGGCATGATATAATTAAATTTCCTACCAAAGTAATGCCGTGCGAAGTCAAAACGGCATTTGATAGTTCGTTTATTAAACCTAGCACAAAACCGACAACCTGTGATGTCGTGGTCTGGGCCTAGGCAAGGAATACAATAAGAATAGAAGTCCTTATGAGGTATTTGCTTCCCACAAGAAATGCAGTTGTTAACATTTTCTGACATCGGACTGAGGCAAGAAAAGGTTCCCCAATGGGGTACTTAGCTTTATTGAAGACTTCGGGCTGAAATTCGATTCGAAAATCTCAGGTGCCGACCGGCACTTGCAAACTGCTTCTGCTTCGGGCACCACGCAGCAAGAAAGACTGAAGAAAATGGCGTTGGATGCCTCATATACCCCTGGCGCACTGACGTCAGGGAAGAAGCGACAGCAACCGATGCCGGACCAAGACTTTGGAACTCAGGCCGACTGCGGGACCGCCTGACGGCAGGATAACCCAAGTGTGATGACTGCAGCAGGGTAACACGATGAACATCATACTTCTCTGCCCATAATGAAAACCTCTCCCACTTGGCTGAATACATTACTCAAGTGAGAAGCTTCCTGGTAGCTTCAGTCTCTTCCAGCATCCTGGTCTGGAGGTCTAGCAGGAGATTATGGAATCAAAAAGCACAAGCCACATCTTAAAAGTAGAACCAGGTGGCAAACTTTCTGTGGTGGCAGGGGACTTCCTTGCATTGGGAAATCTTCCTGTTTGGGAGCTGAGAACTTGAAACCATACCCTTAACAGCCACTAAACAAGGATAAGTCATGTTCCCTCTGAGCTTTATCAGGCAGGAAATCATAAGGAAAGGGATTAAGGAATCTGCCCTGCCACTGTAGCAAGAAAACATCCAGTGCCATATCTCCCCTAAAAAGTATTAATTCTTAACCAGCATTAGACAGACTTGAAACATATTTAAGTAAGAAATTCACAAAGTTGTATATTGTATCCTTATTATAAATACAGATGCATTTGTTTGTAGTGTAGAAAAGAGACATTTATGCTTTTACTTTGTTAAAGACAGCGCGTTCCAATTTTTTTTTTAAATGCTGACCTGCCTTTCATCACATAATGAAAAGTGGTCCACATAAATAGAAAATGCATATACCTGCTGTCCACATTAAAATATACAGTACAAAGGTTACTATATTTCTCTAAAAACTGCTGCCACATGAGATCCACACTTTGTAAGACACACTGTCAATTAGATACAGAAGTAAAATGCCTTAATCTTAATACTGACAATGAATCAACTCAGTGAATCCCTCTACAAAGTATCTTCTAAGGAGATAAAATACTAGGACAGCGAGAGAGATGCATTGTTGTCTAATGGCAGATTTATAATTAATTGCATGTTCCTTTGTTCAGACAGCATGCAACAGATTGGCAAACTGGACTGTATCAGGACAAGTCTTAGATTTGCCTTCTTATAAAGTAAGGACAACTGCTTATAACTCCATCTGGTTTACATGGATCCCCATTTTCCAGATGGATACCTTCCCTTAAACCACGGAAAAACACAAGCACACATGGATTCTTCACTTTACCAGCATAACGGCTGGTAATGGACCTGAAGGCTGGTAAGGATTATCCACCTCCTCCAGGGCTCAACATCTGGGGTAGGACATCAGAAGCAAACATGCCACCTCACAGTGACTGCAGTACATCACACGTCACCATCCTGTAAGGCACCCAAATTCTCAAGCATACAAATATCATCACAAAAACAGAGCTCTCCATCAATCCCAGCATGAGCAGGAGGACATGAGGCTAACAGGTTTTATGACACAACTGTCTGTGACCAAGTCTAGAATTAAATGGTGTTTTGTGACAGCTCTCCGATCAAGAATAAACTAAAACACCCCACCACTGACAGACCTGGATAATACTCAGAACCATAACTGCTGGGACAACATGGTCATCCTCCTGAGAGACCTTGCCAGCACAGCTGAGGAGCTAGAAATACTGCATTTTGTTTTGGGACAGTCTTCAGTATAAGACGGGGCTCTTCTTCCTTGGGAGTTGGCATGGAAAAAACAACCAAAACTGAGGTCTCCCTAAGTCCACAGTGGGTACTAGAAACAGAAGTTTGTGTTTAAGTTGGACTACATGTGTTATGCAGTCACCTTTTTGTGCTTTCTGGATGACATTTATCATCTGGAAGGGTAGTGCATTGCAACTGACCAATTCTATAGAATTTTGAATTCTACGACTGATTTTTTTTTAAATGTTTCCCTTCTAAAGAGATCATCAACTTTCTGGATATATTATTAGTAAAAGATTTCCATCAATGATATTTCAATTCTAGACTGTATAGGAAACATCCATTTTCTAAAAGTTTCCTGTATTTTTCAATAACCACCCTTTCTCTCAAAAGAAAGGGCTAGTGAAAGGACAAATTGTGTGCATGTCTAGAATAGTTGCCGAAGATGATCAGTTTGTAACTGAAATTGGTAAATAGATATGTTTTTTAACAGGGGTTACCCTACTAACATGTTAATGAGGTTAAGGACTATGTATGTAGGAAAATAACAACGTTTATTTCCATTGTTGGGTAAAGAGATGCATAGTGGAATAAGGTCAAGCAAAGAAGACCTATTACTACAAAAATTGAACAAACCATGATAAGTATGGTAATGAGAGTAGTTATACCAAACAGATAGTTAGAAATAAATGTAAGTTAATTGAGAATGATAGTGCTACTAATAAACTTCTGGATAGTTGCCCATAATTTGTATACAAAAGACAATTAAATCTCAAGGAGAGGTTTGAAAGGGGTAACGCCAAGCAAGATGCCATTAGGGTAAATAAGCAAATGATGAAGTGTGGTTCCTGCCAACAATGTAAGTATGTCTTTGAAGGGAAGATTCTGAAACTCAAGTGTCATCATTATGAGTTTAAGTTGAAGTCGAATTATGCTTGTGACTGTAATTGTACAGGTGTGGTATACATTGCATTTTGTGACTACTATCATGGATATTACATATGTAAAACTAAACAAGCCTTAAAAAGACGAATATAGGAGCATTATTATGATATTGCTAATTCCAACACCACTAAAACACTTTATAAACATAACAAAAAGTTTAACTTTTTTTATTAGAGCAAGTATTACTGAACTCTAGAGGGGGGGGGGTCCATGGGGACACAGGTTCAAGTACCAACAGCTCCTGTGGCAGATTAGGCTAGAAGTTAGTTCATATACTGGACTTGATATGGTTTCTTTAAGCAGCATGTTAAAATTGTGTGCAGATAAGCTTTAAATGATTTAAGTTGTGTGACTCTAAACAAACTTTTAAAAATACTGAATATTTTAACATTTTTATGGTAGGATTCTTTATTTTTAGCATACTTTGTTTTAATACAAGACCCATTTAATTTGATTTGTTCTGTTCAAGAATGTCACGATTTTGTTACTGATCCTACAAATTTGATCGGTTTGCATTTTAATACCAGTTCTGATGTAGTCCCAGTTTAAGGGCTGAAAGCACTTAACTAATTATGAATAAAACATTTGTTTACTATTTTATGAACTGTTTTATATGGACCCAGATTTTGTAATTGGCTTCTCGCAATGGACTTGGGAGGACTTCTGTTTTGGCTGGTTCTTAGCTTTTTGTTTCCAAGGATGATGTTCTCTCTCCTGTGTTGGTGTTATTAGTTGGCATGGAAGACGATAACATGGCTGTGGGCATACTGGCCATCCACAGTAGCATGGGTCTATTATCTTCTTTGGAGTCTGTCTATTTAACCAAAGATAAGAAGTATCCGGGATGATCTGCTTACGCTTTGACACCAAAGAAGCACAGCCTAAACCAAGCCAACAGACACATACCTGACCTTGCAGCCTTAACCACCGTACTGGGACAGGCAAGGTTACCAAGGGCCTTAACCTAGCTATTCCTAGACTATGTAGCCAGGAAGAGTCGAAGACATTTCTGGTGCTTGATCCACTAGGGAAGACTGTAACCCAGGTGGCTGGCATGGGTAGCTAACAGTCCTAAGCTACAAAATGGTGAAGAAGCATTCCCGTTTGCCCACTCTACCCAACACCTTATTTACCAAGCAGTAAGACAGATAGGTGCTCTGGTGCCTGTGACCTGTGCTGGATCATGGGAATCACTAAAGAGTGGATTCTAGGATGTTTAGAAAGATTTTACTTCACTCGTATGACACTAACATTATTCAAAATAGTGGAAGTAGAATCCACATGCTTCTACACTACATAAAAGTAGCCTACAGTCCTTAAGCACAAACTCAACAAGTGGAGTGATCTAAACCTTCTTCCACAGATCCTCAAAACATTTCTGCAGAAAACTAGCCAGTCCATGTATACTGCTGTGAGCATAAGGGTTTATCTGAAGGAGGGGTCATAGGTCAGTTATATAGAAGGGAGGTTTCATTGCTTATGTTGCTGAGAAAACTGCCTCTGGAGCCAGTGAATCTCTTCCTCAGGTTGCAGAGGATGTGACGGCCTCTCTACCCCAGGCCAGTAATCAAGGAGTCTCAATCCTCACCACTGACACCGGTGAGACAGTCACTAAAAACAGGAATGGATTTACACAGTATTTTTCACATGCAGCTCTCTGCATCAAGCCAGTTTCCCCCAAGAGCATACAGAGAGCACACTCCAGACCTGGGACTGGAATCTCTGTCTCTCCAGATCCCAAGCAAGATTCATTTTGGAACACTATGGCCCAGTTCCAAGCAGCTGACACACCCACACCTGGATATTTGATTTTACTCACACACACACACACACAGTCACACACACACCGTCACACACACACTCACAAGGGAAAGGCTGCCACATATTTACTAGCTGTGTCCCTTCTGCCCACACTATAAGGTAACCATGCTGGCACTGGTCAGCCACTCTAATGCTCTTACAAGGGTATCTAATTATACCAAGTAAAATCCATACTGATATAAATGGTAGTGTGTAACCAAAGCAGCAAGGCTTTTCCGAGTGGCCAAGATGTCACTAACTTACGCACAACTACTCTCAAGATGTTGAAAGTATTCTCCATAAGACCAGCCACAATGAAAGGTATAAAAGCATTTAATAATAAATAATAAAATAAAAACATGAGAATACGAAATATCTAAGTACAATAAATGCATCTATCACATAATCAAACTTTTAAAAGTACGAACGTCATACGGTCAACACCATATGTTCAAACTTTTAAAAGTTCGAAAATGTAATAAAAAATAAATAAACCAAAGAAAACCCCTACCTGAATGGTTTAAGCAGGGGGCAAGCCCCCCTGCACCCCCACACTTCCCGCTCTTTAAATATACCAACTCCGAGATCCCACTACAGTGCAGAAAACTATGGAGCACTCCGCTGAAACGTTAAAATTTTTAAAAGTTCTATCATATGGCGTTGACCATATGACATTCGAACTTTTAAAAGTTCGACATCGTGATATAGAACCTAATAAACACTAGTTAACTTAATTAATACAGCAAGGCAAAACAGGATGCTGAGATGCTTACTTCCACAAGGCAAGGTGATTAGCTTCACACTAAAGCTGAACTGAACTAACTGCGATAACTGACACAGATCTTTATATCAGGTTCCAAAGAAAACAAAACAAGCTGCTGTGCGAGTTCCAAACAATACAAAACGAAACCTGCTGTAAGAATTCCATCCTCTCAGCCCTGGTTATAGAATGACATCACATTTGATCACCTGACTCTGGTACAATATGCAGTCAGAACGTTGCTAAGATCTGTTGCAGTATCTGAAAGCTATAGAACAATTTCAAAAACTTCTACTCTTCCCTTCCACAATTCTTTGTTTAAACATATACATTTAATCAGTTACAACACTGCTGATACATTTTTAACACAAGCATCTGTACAAGTCAGATTGACAGTCTAATGACAAAATTATTTACAAAATTCCAGCTAACTATGCTGGCATATGTTACACATACACTGCCCTATTCTCCCTGGCACAGATGGCAATACCTCACATCATCATGAAAGGAAAGGAACACTTTTTCTAATCTTTCCCCCAGTTAAGGCAGGGTCCCCACTCTGATGCAACCTCCAAATGTAGAGTTTAGACAGAAGAGACATAAGCAAGGTCTGACATCCATGCTGCCCAACCGTTAGAACCTGAACCCATAGGAAAGGATTGCATCAAACATATAACAACCACCTGATATTAACTGACCTGTAAACTCTAGTTAAGGGAAGCCATGGTAGATCCTCCTCCTCTCCCAGCTCCAATGGTAAAGGCCTAAGAAGAAGGGTTTTCAGGCTGGCATGTGACCACAGAGCACCTAGTTTGAGTCTTGAGGTACCACCCATTGCTGAAGGTCAATCACAGGTAAGGTCTAGACACTTTATAGGGATGGGCAGTGCTTACAGCTCAAGACCTCCTCAAAAGTGGATGGCAAAGATGCAAATGTCATGGGCACAAACATTATCTGCCAAGGCAAAAGACGGGCATGAACTCACCTCACCTTGGTAGTCAAGGGAGAACTGGTGAAACACAATGCAGTCTTTGGATGGACTTTGTTCCATCAGCATCGCAGGTGACAGTTACTCCCACCAATCCCTGTTTAAGCAGCCCCAATTGCTGTCACCTTGCCAGACCCAAGGCAAGCTTGGCATTTCTCACTCCTGCATCTTTAGGCAGTCTGGGTAACATGCTGACATTTACTATAATGCTTTATAATATACTTCAGCCCCCCCCAAGATAACAGAGGCCGTGCTAATGCTGCTTTTGCATCATGATCTGGAAGCCAAACATTTTAATGCCCTTTATCTCTTAGATATGGAAGGTGGGAACTTTTTCATGACAAACACAAATATCAACAACCAAAATGTATGAACAGCACAAAAGAAATAATTAGGTACAAAGACGGATTCAATGTCATGACATCTCAGTGTGTGCCATTAGGAAACATCATGCCTTAAGTGTGGAAATGAAGAAAAAAAGCAGGTGAGTACTGTGGTAGAGGACATCCAAACAGCCAAGTCATTAAAAATGGCTTTTAATAGAAGGTCTAAAAAATAATTTCAGCAGTAATTTGCTTTACTTGTATGTTATGACTTGGTACAGCTATACAGACACTAATGTGCATACAGTAGAGAGTTGATTATCTGAACTAATTGGAACCTAAGGTAGCTCAGATAATCAAAATTTTGGATAATCAAACATAACTGAACCAGTAAAAAAAAAAAAAACTTTTAAAATCTTGTTTTTTTCTGGAGGCAGGGAATACACTTTTCAACCATTCAGCGATTCCAGTGGACAATAGAGAATATTTTTCACACACAAGTGGGCTTCAAGCTCAATAAATATGCACAGGTGAATACGTATAATGTTTAAGTATTCAGACTTTATGATATTTTCCTACCCAATAACTTTGGAAGGCTGTATTCGGATAATTGACGTTTTGGATGATTGATGTTCTGATAATCAACTCTCTACTGTAATATGTTATTCACATGTCTCTATGCAAAAAAGCCCCTTCATTCCTTTTGTGTCATTAAGCCACTGGTACATTCTGAACATTTTATTTTACAATCAATATATATATATATATACATACTGGATATAAAAAAAGTGTACACTATAAAAAACTGAGACCACAATAAATCATTTCAAAACTTTTCCCACCTTTAATGTGACCTATAACCTGTAAAATTCAATTATAAAACAAACAAATCTGTCAGGGGAAGAATGTAAAAAAAAAAAAAACTTAGAATAAGCTGGTTGCATAAGTGTGCACACCCTTAAACTAATACTTTGTTAAACACCTTTTGCTTTAATTACCACATTCAGTCTTCTTGGGTAGGAGTTTATCAGCACGGCACATCTTGACTTGCAATATTTGCCCTCTCTTCCTTGCAAAAGTGCTCCAAATCTGTCACATTGTGAGGGCATCTCTTGTGCACAGCCCTCACCACAAAGATTGTATATTGGATTTAGGTCTGGGCTCTGGCTAGGCCATTCCAAAACTTTAATTTTCTTCTGGTGAAGCCATTCTTTTGTTGATTTGGATGTATGCTTGGGGTCACTGTCATGTTAAAAGGTGAAATTCCTCTTCATCTTCAGCTTCAGCTTTCTAGCAGACACCTGAAGGTTTTGGGCCAAAAGTAAATGGTATTTGGAACTGTTCAAAATTCCCTTCACCTTGACCAAAGCCCCAGTTCCAGCTGAAGAAAAGCAACCCCAAAGCAAGATACTGCCACCATCATGCTTCACCGTGGGAATGGTGTTCTTTTGGTGATGCAAAGTGTTGTTTTTGCACCAAATGTACCTTTTGGAATTGTGGTCAAAAAGTTCAACCTTGGTCTCATCAGACCATAACACATTTTCCCCCATGCATTTGGGTGACGATGTATTGTTTTGCAAATTTTAGCCGGGCCTGGATTTTTTCTGTATAAGAATAGGCTTCCATCTTGCAACCCTACCCCATAGTCCAGACATATGGAGAATATGTGAGATTGTTGTCACATGTAGTACAATGCCAGAAATTCCTGCAGTTCCTTTAGTGTTGCTGTAGGTCTCTTGGCAGCCTCCCTGACCAGTTTTCATCTTGTCATCAATTTTGGAGGGACGTCCAGTTCTTTGCAACGTCACTGTTGTCCCATATTTTCTCCATTTTTTGATGACTGTCTTCACCATATTCCATGGTATATCCAATGCTGTGGAAATTCTTTTGTACCCTTCTTCTGACTGATGGCTTTCAACAATGAGATCCTTTTGATGCTTTGTTAGCTCTTTGTGAACCATGGCTTTTGCTATAGCAGGCAACTGAGTGAATGTCAGGAAAATCCTACTAGGACAGCTGAACTTTATTTGGGGTTAATCAGAGTCTCTTTAATTGATGGCAGGTGTGTACCCAAGAAGACTGAATGCTGTAATTAAAGCAAAAGGTGCTTCAACAAAATATTAGTTTAAGGGTGTGCACACTTATGTAAGCAGCTTATTGTATGTTTTTTATGTTTTACATTTTTCCCCCCTAACATATTTGTTTTTCAATTGAATTGTACAGGTCACATTAAAGGTGGGAAAGGTTCTGAAATAATTTATTGTTGTCTCATTTTTTTATATCACAAAAACCTGGCATTTTAACAGGGATGTGTGCACTTTTTATATCCACTGTATACTTTTTCCTTTAAAAAGAAATTTAAGTAAAAATGACTAATATTCTACAGCTGTACAAGGAGAGGCTTACAATACACTATTCAGCATACTGCTCTAACCTGGCAGTTGCACCTTTGCCCTTTCTGCCATCAGAGCCTGCAGTTACCACTTCACAACTAGAACAAGTATCTAACTAGTACAATTTTCCCTACACAGCAAAGGTCATTTGCGGCATCTCACAAACCCTTCTGTTTCCTGATATAACTTGAAAAATGAGAAGGAGATAAAATTAAACTCTGGCAGTGCAAAAATTTGTCTTTCTAAGGAAAGGATTATACTCTAAGCACATAAAGAAATGGTAGGACACTTCCCCCTTGAAAATGTTCTGCAGCAAAAGACAGATAAAACTACAAACAAATAGACAGCTGAAAGACTACATTATACAAAGCTACAGAAATGAAGCTCTACAGCCATTCAGGTGAATAGAGAAGCCTAGCAAAAACTACCACACCCTAAAGTGCATCCATAACGCACGAGGTTTGGTAGCACAGGTTCATGCATTTCAATGGGAAATAAAGTGGAACCCTTTTTGTGCATCAGTCTTAATACGCCTTTTAAACAAACATTAGGATCTCTGTTGGCATGCTACAATATCAGGGTGATACACTGATCATACCTTACAGAATGTGTGTGTATGGATGCACGTGAGTGCGTGTGCTGTCATTATTCTGCCTGCCTTCTGCCTAACTTCGGAAAACAGAATTCTTTCTTCCTCACATTCCTTGTTTCTGTCATGCAGCTGGGTGGTATGAGCTCATCTAGCATGCCTGGCTAGAGAACATGCACATGCAGTTAGCGAAGATATAAATGCAGAATGAAGTGAAGCACGGGTGAATCACAAGCAAGCCACAGAAATGGAGATGAAGCATGCAGCTGCGAGACTGCAACATACAAATTAAGAGTTAACAGGGCACCACCTTTTTGGGCTTCACTCCTCGCTGCATGAAAAAAGGGTAAAGGAAAGAGTTTTGATTTGGTTAGTTGGTTATCACAAAGAAGTGTTGTGTATACAGAAAACACAATGCCACCCAACAAACCACAAGGGAAAGCAACAGAAGTAATCCCCTCACCACAGGAAAAAAATAAAACAAAGGAAATCAGAGTTATTTAAACACAGCAATAAGAACCATTCAAAATAACCAAAATCCTTGTTTGATCCATATTTTATGAAGTCTGACTTACAAAACAAGGTTTCAAATTCAGAACACGCAAACCATTATTACGGAAGACAGACATCACTACAAACGCAAAGTTCTAAATGCAGACAATACTACACAAAACAGAGTTCTAAACAATATCACATTTCCCACATATAAACCTATAACTTTACTTCATTCAAAATAATACGGAGGCGTTTCTATCAGCTTTCTTCCACAGATCATGATAAACTAACACCAATACTTAATTACACCAAAAAAATTTAAAATCAAGTTACACAAGCTTGACATTTGAGGCGATAGAGGACAGATGAATTTCTTTTCACTGGTCAAGTTAAGCCAAACACCACTAATTACACACTCCTACTAAAAGTACCATTAGCATGCGTTTTTGGTATTTGATAAAATGACAGCAAGTGTTAGTGTAATTAAAAATGTAATCATTTGAAGGAGAGAGAGAAAAAAAAAAAAAGAACTGTCCACACCAGCAAATGTTGAGTCGATTTGTGTAGATATTCCATCAACAGTCAAACTGTTATAGTAACACTGTCCATGCGAATATTCCAGATAAGTAATTGCGCAGAGGCTAGTGTTGACTTCTGCTCACTTATTACCCTGTTAAACAAGGTAGGCTCACTGATCCAAACCACACTGTCAGCTAAGAACGGTACTCACAATGGTCAGCGCACCAGGGACACTCACCTCTTTGCCTGGCCTGCGATTGGAAGCTAGAGCCTGGATTTTATGGACTTATGCACTATCAGGAGGAGGAGGAGGGAAAGATAAAGCAAAACAATGTGTATGGTAAAAGACAGACAGACTACATTGTAATTAGCTATGCTACACGCAAGCAATAATGCCTGACAGGAAGTGCGCTAATGGGGAAATAACGCCTGACCAGAGGTGTTGTGAAGACCAACACCACTGTCATCAATAACACACACCCGAGAGTGCACTACTGTACTTGGAGAACAGGTTATCTGTTAAATTGTTTTGCATTCTTTTTTTCTGTTTTTGATACAATATAGTTTTCTGCCTAGTATTTCAAACTTGCCGTTGCATATGTAACTGCTGTTGAAAAATACAAGTCCGATATTGAATGTATACACACAGATTCACAGACAGATATACCCATATACAAAGAAATATACACACATCCAGCAGTTACTGCCACTTTGTTCAGTTAATATACCTTAGATGTCTCACTGCATACAAACGAATGAGCAAAAAGGAAAAAACATCATAGCATGTAAGCCACTGCAATGCCCCCCCCCCCCCCATGCCTCTCTACTGTCCCTGATTTTGCCACGTACTGCTGCTCTGTTCTTGCAGAAGAACTGATTTGCTGTTAAACCACTGAGGATTGAAGTCAGTCGATAATGACAGATAAGAGTGTGTCACTTTTTACTGTTAAAGGGAATGCTGCTGACAAAATGACCATTTCAGTCTAAAGACGTTGTATCTCTCTCCCTCTCTTTCACATACACACACATTTTATTTATTTATTTTTTTTTAAATCTACTTACCAATTTTTTTTTTTTTTTAATTTTGCCCTTGCTAAATGCTGTTTAGTGAACATAAAAATGGAGGACATTTGTTTTTCTACTGTCTGAGCTTCACAGCAGCTTAATATGCTGCCATGAAGTGGTGGGCTTGTTTATTTTTCAGTGGGCATTACTTTACATTAAATCTCTTCTGCAGAATATCGACTCTCCAAGTTGAGGAGATGCAGACCAGCCATCCTCTAAATGAAAATATACATACACCAGTACCTATCTAAACACGGAGATATCAATGCCAAAAAGAAAGTAGTACACCATTTCACAGAGAGGAGATGGTGTAGAAGAACATTCCTTGAATGAGAGCACAAATCACAAACTGATCATGGAGAGGTAAAGTACAGTTGTGTACACTTGCCATAAATGTAGATGTTAGAGTGTTTTCACTGTTGCAGTCATCACATTTGGGTTATCCCTACCAGGGTAGCCCTCGGCCGGCCTGAATACCAGAGGCTTAGTATTTCTGCATCGGTTGCTGTCGCTTCGGGACTGACATGTCGTCAGTAGTATAAAGTAAGGCAGCAGACACCATTACATCAGTTTTTCTTGCCCTAACCTGTCAGGAGCCCACTAGTAAGATCCAGGTTCTGGTGGAAGAGCCCCACCAGTAGAAAGTAAATACCAAGATGTTCCTTGTAAGGAAAGAGAAGAAAAGGGGGGTGGAGGGAGGGAAACCAGGACTGCAACGGCGAATACACTCGAACATCTACATTTATGGTAAGTGTACACAACTGTACTATGGTCTTAGTGTTTCACTGTTGCAGTCATTACATTTGGGTTGATTCCCAAAGCTGAGGAAATGGGTGGAGGTAGTCAAGAAAACTAGGGGCTAGCTAGGATGCCCTGCAAGACTGCAGAGGCAAACCCTGCCCTGGCTTTGGAGAAGAGAGGCAGTTGGTAATGTTTGGTAAAAGTGTGAATAGATGTCCAGGTGGCAGCATCCAGGATGAACCTGGTGGGGACTCCTCTGAGGAAAGCTGCAGAGTTGGAGGCTGCTCTGGTGGACTGAGTCCTGACCCCATTGGGGCAAGACTTTCCATGTTGTTTGTAGCAGAAATGGATGCAGTGTGCTATCCATTTGGAAACTGTTTGGAGATGGCTTTGCCTTTTGCCCTGCAATTGATCAGACTTTCTGAAGAGTTTAATCCTGTCTAGACAGAATCTGAACTGTCTGTGCACATCTAGAGAGTCCAGAATCCTTTCTCCCTTGTTCTGGGGATAGGAAAAAAGGTGGGAAAATGAATGGATTGGTTGAGAGCCACACTGTACACCACCTTGAGCATGAAGGATGGGTTACTTCTGAGGGATACCCTGTCAGTATGGAAGATTATGAAGTGTCCAAAGCCATGAGCGCTTGCAGCTCGGAGACTCTTCTGGCTGAACCAATGGCCAGAAGGAAAGCCATCTTCCAGGGGAGAAATTTTAGCTCTGCAGAAGCTGGTTTGAAAGGGGGCAGGGTGAGCTTTTCCTATACAAAGTTAAGGTCCCAAACTGGGGTTGGTGCTCTTCTGGGTGGCCTCAAGTTGCTACCTCCCTCTTAGGAACGGTTTGATCAAAGGGTGTGAGAAAAGGGGCTGCTCAGTGGGGAAATGAGCAGAGACATGAATTTTTATAGAGGAGAAAGAGAGGCCACTGTGTAGTAGATCAGCTAAGTAATCCAGGATGAGAGGTAGGGCTGTGCCGTATCGGCTCACTTAGCCTGGATCCAGGTGCAGAACCTTTTCCATTTGTCAGCATAAGACTTAATGGTGCTAGGGTATCTGGCCTCACGTATAACATCTAAAACCGGTTTACTGAGGTTGGCAGATCGATCTGGGGTTAGGGAATAAGCCAAGCTGCCAAACCGAGTGTCTGCAATTGGGGATGCATGAATTCCCCTTCCCTCTGGGTCAGGAGGTTTGGAAGATGCCAAGTTGGCAGAGGGGAAAGGCTGTGCACCAAGGGGTACACCAGTGCTGGCAAGGCGAGAATGGAGCTATAAGAATTGCTCTTGATTTTTCTTCCCTTATTTTGAGCAGTATTCTGGGGATGGGAGGTAGTGGAGGAAAGGCATAAACCGACAGATTGACCCAAGTGAAGGACAGGGCATCCACTTTCCAAGCTATGCAGTAATGCTCCCTGGCGCAGAATTTGCTGAGCTGATGGTTGGTGTGGAAGGCAAAGGGGTCACCCTTCTGTGTGCCCCATTTCTGAGTTATTAGGGTGAATGTTTTTATGTTGAGCTGCCACTCGTGAGGTGCCAGAAGTCTTCTGCTTAATTGGTCTGCCAGAGAGTTGAGAGAACCTGGTAGGAATTGTGCTAACAGGTGCAGTTGCATGGCAGAGGCTGTGTGCCAAAGGGTCATGGCCAGCCTGCATAGCGGGTAGGAGTGAGTCCCTCCCTGTTTGTTGATATACCACATCACAGTGGTGTTGTCTGTTTTGATCAGGAGACCCCGTGGGGAGAGAAGGGGCTTGAAAGCTATCAAGGCGTGCTGGACAGCCATCATCTTTTTGGCTGAGGTGCAGAGGGATTTGCTGCGGGCTCCATCGGCCCTGTATGTACCTGCTGCCCAGGTGTGAACCCCAAGCATAGTCTGATGTGTCTGTGGTGAGGGTCTGAGTGGTGGGGGTAGTGAAAAAGGTAGTCCCTTGATGGGGGAGCATGCTGTTGCCTACCAACGAAAATCTTTTCTGAGGCAAGGAATTATAGGTATAAGAGTCTCCAGGTCTTGAGAGTGTTGACAGCAAAGGCTTTTTAGGTTTATAGGTTGATACTAGGCTATCAGCCCTAGGGGCTATACAAGCCTAGCCATAACAATTCCCTGGCTATTTCTTTCAACACTATTTACTTCCTGGACCCCTGGTCTAGTAATGTGACTGATGTGATCCCCGGGGTGAATTTTCTTTCTCCCACCCAATTGTCAAGGTTCCTTTTGAAGAGGGCCAAAGAGGCGCTCTCTGCTTGACATGTATAGGCAGTCTATTAAGAGAGTCTGGGGAGTCTCTGGGTCAGGAACCTATCCCTCCAGCAGGTTTTGTTTATTGTGATGACAAAGTTTAGATCCCTGGAGCATGTGGCTCTGAGGGATTGGGATTTCTTTAAGTGTAGCATGCCCAACAGCTTTGGGCTTGACATGGCCTTGTATGTTAAGCAGAGATCACCTCTGAGTAGACGACATGTGACAGAGTATACCTAGAGTTTTTTAAAGCGGTCAGCATAGGCCATCTGCTTTAGGCCTGTGATTCTTTTAGTGAGGTATTTCTGCGGCCTTTCCAGTTGTTGCAGGTGTCTTGAGAGGTACATACCAAATAGGGCGTTGTATTCTATAATGGGTCTAATGAGGGATGGAGTACAGTGGGACAATGACCTCCTTTCTTCTGGATGAAAAGCCCTTAATGATGAGGTGTGCCACATAGAAGGATTTCCTGACTGTTATGGCGATGTGGTTATTGAAGGTGAGACCACTGTCCACCTGTGTCCCTAAGTCTCATCACACTTTCGGTGTTTAGTGTACTGCCACCTATGTGGTAATTCATGGGTACATGTTTTTTCCCAAAGGGGATAACTATACATTCCTTGGCATTGAGCTTGAGCCCATGGCTCTGGCACCAAGCGTCTGTTTCTGTAAGGCCCTTTTGTACAACATCCACATCATTTGAAGATTCAGTAATGGCTCCCAGTTTGGAGTCATTTGCAAACTTTGTTAGCCAGAGTCCCTTACTTAGTATTGGTCTGTACTTCAGAGAAGTAGATGCCAAACAAGAGTGGTCCCAGGACTGAACCCTGAGGTACTCCATTTGTCACTTGTCTGGAGCTGGATTTGGAGTCAGCTACTTTTACAGTGTGGGTTCTGTCAGTAAGCCAGTTGGCAACCCATCGAGTGACGTAGGGATTAATGCCCAGCTTAGTAAATTTATCTATGATTCCAGAGTGTGGGATGGTGTCAAAGGCCTTGGCGAGGTCCAGATAGGCTGTGTGGACCATCTTACCCTCGTCTACGGCTCTGGACACTGATTCGAAGAAGTCAATCAGGTTCAGGAGACAAGATCGCCCCTTCACGAACCCAAACTGGGTGGAGTTCAGTGTTTGAAGGTTGCCAATGTCGTTGTATACAAGTTCTATGATAATACATTCCATGGCCTTGCAGATCAGGCTCGTCAGACTGATGAGATGGTAGTTCCTGGGATCCAAGGTGGATCCCCCCTTGTGGAGTGGGATAACTGTAGCTGTGTGCCACTCAATGGGCACGAAGCTTGAGATGAGGCTATGATTAAACATGACACTTAGGTGAGGTGCAAGTTCATTTTGTAGTTCATGCAGTACACAGCCCGGGATGTCATCTGGTCCCATGGATGATATATTCTTAGCTTTGGAGAGTGTGATTTTTACCTGTGTGACCATTATTACCGGAATCTGGCAATCTTCCGGTATTAAGATGGGCCATTTAAGGGGTGAAGTTGGCACTGAATCGATCTGCCAAGATATTGGCAATATCCTTGGGATCAGTATATTTAATTCCATTCTGTTGTAGCTCAGAGCAGATCTGAGCATTGCCAATTAGATTCTTGACATAGTTATAAAATGCCTTGTGGCTGTCTTTGGAATCTTTGGCAATTTTATTTTCGTACCACTGAAGTTTCGTCATATGCAGTCTGACATATGAAATGAGTAGTATGCAAGATGCCATAAACCCCAGAGCTTGCCAGATCTTCCTTGCAGAAAACTGGGGTCTGGTGGCTAACTGAGAGAAGCAGTCTGTCAGGAAAATGTGTTTTTCTGGTGTAAGGAATGCCATCTGCGATATTGTGTACAGGCTTGCTCCCAAGAAGATAATCCTTTGGGTGGGCACCTGCTTGGATTTATTTTCGTTGATTGTGTACCCTTCCACCATTTTAAGCATTTGAGACTGAGGCAAGGAAGCAGGTGCCTGAGATTGGATCATTGGTTTCTTGGGTGTGCTTCATACCCTAGGGAGGTTAGTAGGTTCTTTATAAAGGCCAGGTGCTTGAGCAGCTTTTCCTGGCTGTCTGCCTGAATAAGGCAGTCATCTAAGTATGGGTAAATCTGGATATTCGTTTGTCTGCAAAAGGCAATGGCTGGAGCCGGACATTTTGTGAAAACTCTGGAAGCAGTAGATAAGCCAAAGGGAAGTGCAGAGAACTGAAAATGTTGAGATTCTGCCCTGAAACAGTGATTTTTCCTGCACAATTCCCTGATAGGAATGTGGAGGTAGCCCTCTTTCAGATCTAGCGTGGCTAGCCAAGCATCCTTGGAGAGCATGGGTAACAGCTGCTGGAGGGTGACCATTTTGAATTTTGGGATCACCAGGAAGGTGTTTAGAATGGATAGATTGAGGATGGGGCACCAGGTACCCTCTTTTCTGGGCACCAGAAAAAGTCTGGAGTAGAAACCTTGGCGTATCTGTTATGCAGGAATGTGCTCTACTGCCCTCATAGAAAGCAGGGAAGGATTTGCTTTTGAGCCTCTGCCCACTGGTTTAGAGATAGATCTGGGAACCCTTTTGGGGTTGGAAGGGTGTGGAAGGAAAATATGTATCCCTAGGACACTATGTTGAGAACCCAGTGGTCGCTGGTAATGGTGGCCCAGGTGCTTGCGTGAAATGTTTTCCTCCTAGGGGTTAGTGAAGGTGGGCAGAGGGAGGGGAGGTGATTCATTGTGAGTTCTTACCATAAGGGGGTGGCTTAGAAATCCCTGGTTTTGAAGTGGAGGTAGTCCACTGCTTAGATCTATGCATTCCCTGTGGCTGCTGTCTGGGGGGGGGGTTCTGGTTCCCTGCGGCATGGGCTGGAGTGGCTTAATGGGAGCAGGAAAGGACCAGTGGTTGGTGGGACAATGCTTGTTGAACCTGGGTAGCTGGACCTGTAAGAAATCCTTAACTGTCTGCACAGATTTTGCTTTTTCTTCCATCTTTTTTAAGACCTCTTCTGCCTTAGTGCCAAATAAGTTGTCTTTGTGCAAGTGGGCATCCAACAATTTAGATTTGACCTGGTCTGGCAGGGGCTGTTCCTTAAGCCATGCATGCCTTCTAATGACAGACCCAGTGACTGCTGCCCTGCAAGAAGCTTCTAGGGCATCAAAACCACAGTGCAAGGTGTGTTTAGTTACTTGACTTGCAGAATGCATTAACTCTTGTAACTCTTTGGATTCTGCACAAGCAGGAAAGGAAGACATTTTTTGTTTGAGGAGTTCCAGGGTATGCTGCTGAAATTTTAGCACATGCAACTGACAATTTAGTGCTCTGACAGTAAGAGTAGCTGAGGTGTATACTTTTTTACCCCATCTGTCTAGTGCTCAGGAATCCCTATATGAGGGGGTGGGATTCTTAGCAGAGGTTGCTTTAATCCCTTTAGGCCCTTGAGAAATTACATCAGTCAGCAGTAGTATTTTTTAAAAAGAAATTTGTGAGAATCAGGGACTGTATTACCTGTCTGGTTTTCTGGGTGCAGGAGGGAGGGTGCCAGGCGTCAAGCTGGATTCCAGGAAAACATCCCCCGCAACATCCAGGACTGGGGGGGGGGGATGGCCAAGGGTCTGTGCTGGGGAAGATCTAAGAATTCCCCGAGTGTCTTTTTAGACTGAGGGTAGTCTTGACTCTCCCAGTGGAAATGCTCCCGTAAGGTATGAAGGGTTTCCCCAAAGGAAAAATCCTCTGGGGAGAGCCTGAAGGGATGGAATCCTCTGCATCAGAATCCTCATAAGTAGAGAGGGGTTGCATGTCTTCATATTCAGATGCATTAAAGTCATCTGTCTCTTGTTCAGACAAAACTACAGGAGACAGATATATTTTCCTTTTGGAGAGGGTAGCTTGGCTTCCCCTGATCAGTATGAGAAGGTCTTCCACCATTTTAAGCCTTTGAGACTGAGGCAAGGAAGCAGGTGTCTGAGATTGGGTTGTTGGTTTCTTGGGTGTGCTTTGTACCCTGGGCTTAAGAAACTCAAGTCGTTTTCAAAAGAATGGTAGTCATGAAAGAAGACATCGATTTGTGTCGAGAATCAGTAGTGCGAGGACTCCCTCGGAAGCCAGTTCCTGCTCAGCGGCTCCAGACCCATCCAAGGTAGAGACGACCAAAGGATCCTTAGTCGAAGAAGAGTTTTGTGGCATACCAGACCCCGAAAGGGTCTCAGTAGCAGCCTGCGAATCCACAGAAGCAGGCATGAGGGGCTGGGAAAGCGCCTCACTGAGGACCGGAGAACTGACGACTAGCTTAACAGAAGCGTTGTCGGTAGGTGTGGACCTGTCCGGTCTGTCTCTGTCATTATCTTTACATTTTTTCGGAAAATCTGCTGTCTGATAGCTTACTGAAGCCATATCGGAATTAGAGGACTCTAAGCGAAAATATCTAACTACAATAAGGGCCCGACGAAGGATAGTTCTTGCGTTGAACAAAGCACAGAAACAACAATGGGGGACATCGTGGTCTAGGCCTAAACAATAATGCTGTCAGAATTAAAGTCTCGGTGTGGTACTTTCTTTCCACAGGCGAGACCATTATTAACTTTTTCTGACATCGGTTCGTGCAAGAAAAAAACGATCCCCAACAGGGTACTTCACTTCAGAAGACTTCCACTTCAGTTCGGTAGACGAAACTCAGATAGCGTCCAACCGGCACTTGTGCAAACTGCTTCTGCTTCAGGCTCCATGGCAAGACAGACTGATGTAATGGCGTCGGCTGCCTTACTTTATACTACTGACGACCTGACGTCAGTCCTGAAGTGACAGCAACCGAGGCAGAAATACTAAGCCTCTGGTATTCAGGCCGGCCAAGGGTTACCCTGGCAGGGATAACCCAAATGTGATGACTGCAACAGTGAAACACGAAGAATATCATATGATTTTTGTCATGTATAGAAATAAGTATTAATCAAGCCAGAAGAGAGAAAAATGTCAGCAAACCAAAAGCAAGACTTTAATAAACATCTGTGAAGATAAAATATATCCAGTGGCTCACATGGGGCTCATTATAAATTATAGCTGGTCAGGATCAGTACTGAAACTTAAAAATTTGCATTAACAGCACATTTGCAGATAAAAGCAGACTATCAAGCCAAAGAAAAGCACAGGGGAGTTGCAGAAACAATAGGACGCATGCATAGCACTAATTAATGCAAAATGGTACTTCTTTCTTTTACACTGTTGCACAGAATGTGTCTAGATATACATCCCAAATACATGTTTTTTTGCATTTAAGGGCAAAAACATATACTTGAGATGCTTAACTACCCACATTAGCGACATTCTTTGAGACAAGGTACAAAGGAAGAGAAAAAAACACAAGACTGGACTAATTTGCTCCTTGCAGAAGCGCTAATAATAAAGTGAGAAAGGGCAGAGGACAGGAGGCCAAATGAGGCACTGGTTTGTTTCTACTGGATGAGTATAGCTTTTATATTTATATATATATATATATATATATATATATATATATATATATATATATATATATATATATTACATCTCTGGTAATCATTTTAAGTAGAGTTGCTTGCTACTGAGATTTGTCTGCATACATCAACTGGACATAAGCTGAATTAAGTATATTTCCTGCATTTTATTGTGGTTGTTATAACTTGGACTGATTCCTCAGATCTAGCTCTGTTGAAACTGTCTTCCCCACCCCCCCTCCCTGTTCTTGGATGTAGTTTAAATTTGGTGGCTTTTGCAGTGCCCGCCCCACTGTAGATTTGATCTAGGACACTCCCCCAGTCCCATCTCTTTACCGCATTCTATCTAATAAACCCTTTCTGCACTTGCTTTTAGTCCTTTTTAATTTAATTACATTTTTTTCATACTGTGTGTGGACTAATATTGCTACATACTCAAGTGTGCCAGCTTGCACTGCATGTGAATTGTTTTTATAGCATTTACAGTCTGTTTTTTTCCTTGTCTCTGTAAAAAAAAACAAAAAACAACAAAAAAAAATTCTCTTGTTTTCCTGCCTTACTGAACTAGAGTAGTCCAGTTTCAGAGTTGCTGATCCCTGGGCTTTGGTTTTAGTTCCTGTTACTGATCCATTGCCTTATTAGGAGGGAGGGAAGTTTCTTTGCTTACCAGTGGGAGTGGGAAGCACTGAGAGGCCTTTTTGTCCGATTTGGTGAAGTTTCAGCCAGAAACTAGTAGTCCATTGGTCGTTTTGGGCCAATTCCTAGCTCCTTTCAGCCCCCTGCTATAAAACACGCTAAACACGCGTTTTCCAGCTTGTACCAACTCAGCACAGATCCTCGTGGTGGCCTGCAGAGTGATCCAAGCAGCAGAGAGCTAAAAGAGTGACTTTCTACCAGGCATAGGTATTTTTTGTGGCTTTCCCACTGTTATTAAGCTAGCGACTGCATTTCGCCTGTTTTACTGCTACTTTAAGTGATTTCTGCATTTTACACTGTTTATTGCACTTTAAGTTACTAATTGTTGCAAATTGTTTCTGTAGGCTACACACTAAAGTGCGCTAGCCGATTTACAGCATTTATAGCATTTACTGTCTGTTTTTTTCCTTGTCTCTGTAATAAAACAAAAAATCTCTTGTTTTCCCGCCTTACTGAACTAGAGTAGTCCAGTTTCAGAGTTGCTGATCCCTGGGCTTTGTTTTTAGTTCCTGTTACTGATCCATTGCCTTATTAGGAAGGAGGGAAGTTTCTTTGCTTACCAGTGGGAGTGGGAAGCACTGAGCGGCCTTTTTGTCCGATTTGGTGAAGTTTCAGCCAGAAACTAGTAGTCCACTGGTCATTTTGGGCCAATTCCTAGCTCCCTTCAGCCCCCTGCTATAAAACACGCTAAATGCGCGTAAGCGCGATTTAGCGCGGAGTTACCACTGTTGCACACAAGAGCAGCGGTTAAACTATTTGGGCCATCTAAATTCCACTCTTCCAATTTTCCCTTAGAACTACCTTCCTCGAGCTGTACTGCTGATCTAACCAGCATATCCTATAACTGAAAAGTTCATCTCTACTTGATTCCCAAGTAGACTATTCTCTATCTGTAAAGCCTAGCACTTACTCCTACAGTACTTGCACCTTGATAAAGCACTCTTATTATAGATAGTACCCCACCAGCCTAAAACCCACTTCCCGGAGTCCTTTGAAAGTCTCTTTATCTACTACTTCTAGTATGTCGAGGGATCAGTTGCTAGTGTCCTCTCCAGCTCAACTGGTGAACCTGGGAATATTGAGGCAATGTTACAATTGCCTCATGTACACAGACAATCCTCTCCTTCTCCCACAAAACACAAATACATGCGAGAGATGCAACTATACGGCCAAACTGGAGGCTGAGCTCTCTCAACATAGGACTGGCAAGACCAGACAGGAGGAGAAGGTAACCACACACAATACATACCCAGTCACACATGGTACCATCACAACTTCAAATCATACACATACTCACACAAAGACATACTCGGAGGCTCTGATCAAAATTTACCAAAACAGCAGAGGCCACCAAAGCAGACACCCAAACAACTACCACCTCACGACCCAACACATGCAACACATAGACCACACAGTCAGAGTGTCAAACAGTCACAGCCCTTAAGGCCAAACAAAATGCCAGACACTTGTCATTGGTGATTCCATAGTCAGACACACTGGCGTCCGCTCACCAGACTGAGTAAAGAGAAGGTCACAGTAAGCTGCCTGTCGGGCGCTAGAATCCGCCACATAACACAAGCACTCAGGTCTCTCAACAGCAGGTACAAGTACGACTCAGTCATTGTCCACGCTGGTGTCAACGACCTGAGACGCACCTCCTTGGACTACATGAAAAGGGACATCGAGGAGCTCTCTGATTATGTAGCCCAGGCAGGTATGACCCTGACCTTGAGCAGTATCCTACCTTCACCTAGAATGATGCCACAATACAGTGATAAGATGATCAGCTTTAATAATTGGCTTAAATTCTGGTGTCATTCAAAGGGGATCCAATGTCTGTCTGCCTGGGATGACATGCTGGACAAGCCACGCTGCCAAGAGATGGCTTGCACCTGTCACCCTGGGCTTCTGGATATTGGCAAAGGCTCTTGCCACCCCCCATAGTGCCTTTTTTAGGCAAGGCTCAAATTCTAAACCTACCACCCTAGAACACCAAAAAGGAAAAAAACTAAGGGTAATGCTGCTCAATGCCAGAAGTCTCAGTCTCAAGATGCACGCACTCGAGGCCCTTCTCAATATGGAGAACATAGATGTCTGTGCTGTGACAGAAACCTGGTTCAAGGCTCCTGAGAGCACCCCAGCACTAACAGGTTTCACCTCATATCATGCGTTCCGGCCCCAAAATCCAGACAACACCAAGAAAGGGGGGGGGTGTCCATATTCATAAAGGACACCCACACCTCAAGGTTGGTGGCAATGCATGATGCATCGGAGACCATCCAGGTGCAATTAACCATAGGCAAGACTGCTCTGCAATTTGTAGCTGGTTACAGGCCACCCTCTCAAACTCAGGAACCTCACATGGCCTTCCTGAAAACATTCGAGGGGATAAATGCATCTCCAAACACCATCATACTAGGTGACTTCAACTACCCTAATATAGACTGGGAACACTACTCAAGCCCGAACACTCTAACCCAAAGATTCCTGGAGTTCATAAACTCAAATGCCATGGAACAACTAGTCACCATCCCCACAAGAGGAGAAAACATACTTGATCTCATCATCACGAACATGGGATCAAAATGTTCAACACCGGAAGTATACCCCTCACTGGTGAGATCAGATCATAAACTAATCTCGCTGGAGGTCCTACTCCCGCCCCCACCTGAAACAAAAAAGACCACAGTGAAAAACTTCTCAAAAGCCGATTTCACACTTCTAAAAACTAGTGTGGTCTCCTTTAAGGCCCCTGAGCCAGTGGTAAACATTACTCAAACCGCTGAATCACTTACAAATGCCTTCTACCAGCATCTACAGGACTGCATAGATCAGGCAATCCCAAACAAAACTAAGACTCTCTGTACCAAAGGCAAGCGTCCAGTCTGGTGGACCCCAGCCATAAACAAGCTCTACAACAAAAGGAGGAAGCTACTACAACATAGAGCAAAATCCTTGAAAGGTAAGACACCTTTGATCATTATAAGTAAAAAACTAAGAGCTCTCATAAAATCATCCAAGGCAAATTTTGAGAGAAAAATCACCAAGGACTCTAAAGAGAATCATAAGGCCTTCTTTAGCTATGTTAGAAACCTAGGAGGAAACTCCCAGATATGCTCAGAATTAGTTCAAAATGATGTGAAAATTACTGAACCTACACACATTGCCAACATACTGGCTGACAGGTTCAGTGCAAACTTCTCCCCCCCCTCCCCCCCAAAAGGAGAGAGAGGATTGTAGCCCCCCAAACATCTCCAACGCCCAGGTGAGAACTGCCCTCACTAAGGCAAAAAACACAGCATCCATGGGACCGGATGGTGTCCCCGGCTGTGTGCTTCACGAACTCAACGAGGAATTAAACCCACAGTTAGGACAGCTGTTGAATCTTAGCCTCACCTCAGGATACGTACCCAAGGAGTGGCGCACGGCGACTTTGGTCCCACTTCATAAGGGCGGTGCCTCCACAGACCCCGGAAATTACCGCCCCATTAGCTTGACCAGCCTTATCTGCAAAGCCATGGAGAGGATCATAATGGAACTCATAAATAAAGACATAGGGAACTTGCAGACTTTGGATCCAACCCAGTTTGGCTTTGTCAAAGGCAGATCCTGCCTCTTAAACTTGGTTGACTTTTTCGAGACAGTCACCAAGGCCATTGATGAGGGAAAGGCAGTCCATACAGCCTACCTCGACCTAGCAAAGGCCTTCGACACAATACCCCACTCAGGTATCATCGAAAAACTCATCAGCTTGAATGTAAACCCATACATCACAAGATGGGTTGCAAACTGGCTAAGTGACAGAACCCACAGGGTCAGAGTTGCTGGAGTCATGTCAGACTCAAAGCCTGTCACAAGTGGTGTCCCACAGGGCTCAGTCCTGGGTCCACCCTTGTTCGGCATCTACTTTTCTGAAGTACAAGCAAACACAGGAGGGTTATGGCTGACAAAGTTTGCAGATGACTGCAAACTGGGCCATAGTCAAAACACATCTGACACAGATATCCTCCAGAAGGGCCTCACAGAAAGCGGATAACTGGTGCCAGAGCCATGGCCTGAAGTTAAACGCCAAAAATGCATAGTCATACCCTTCGGAAAAACAAGGTTACCCCTAGCTACCATATAGGTGGCAATCCACTGAGCACAGAAAAAGTCATCAGGGATCTGGGGACCCAGGTTGACAGTAGCCTTCGCTTGACACTCATGTTGCTAAAGTAGTTAGGAAAACCTTCTATATCGCCCACCTGATCATGAAGGGATTCACATCTAGATCAAGGGAGGTCATCGCCCCTGTACTCATCACTCATTAGACCTATGATGGAGTACAATGCCCTGTTCGAATGTATCTGACCAGACACCTGCTGCAGCTTGAAAGGCCCCAAAAGTTCCTCACCAAAAGGATAAAGGGTCTCAAAAATATGTCTTATGCTGCCCGACTGAAAGAACTCCAGCTCTATTCAGTCTCATACCGCTTGCTCAGAGGTGACCTGTGCCTGACATACAAGGCCATGTCAAACCCAGATTTGATGAATATGCTTCACCTCAAAAATCTAGATCCCTCAAAACCACAAGGGCGGCAGACTTAAACCTTGACACGGTTATAAATAGAACGTGCTGGAGGGACAGATTCATCACCCAGAGACTCCCTATGCTGTGGAACAAAATCCCGGTACATGTGAGGCAGAGCACCTCTCTGGCCTTGTTCAAGAGGAATCTTGACCAATGGATGGGAGATTGCAGATATACCCCAGGGATTACTTCAGTGTCACTGCTTGACAGAGGCACAGCAAAATGATAGGCATAGTTTTTATTCAAACTAAAGGGGTGGCGAAAGCCACATAACTATGGGCTAGGCTTATAAATGCCCTTGGGCAGATAGCCTAGTATGAACCTATGAACATATATATATATATATATATATATGTATGTATTCACTTCAGAAGCTTGAAAGCCCAAAATCTTGAATTTCAAAAGACTAAGACCAAAATCTTGAAAGTTCAAAAGACTGAAAACTCAAAATACTGAATCTCAGAATATTGAAAACACACAGGATACCAACACTTACTATACTCCATCACAACTACAAATAAAGAAATAAAAGATAAGCCATTTACCACTTCTCCAAGTATAAGCAGGGGAGCAAGCCCTCCTGCACCCCCACACCCCCTGCGACTTAACTACATCAACTCTGAGATCGCACTACACAGAACAAAATGGCAAACATACCATTATGTGTTTCATGACTACCTGCTGTAACCTTAGTCATGTTCCCTTCTACCTTGCTATACTACAATCCAACTTATGTTAGTGTAGTGAAGTGCGATCTCGGAGGTGATGTATTTAAGTAGCAGGGGTTGTGGAGGGCACAGACCCCCACATGGGGGGGGGGGTGCAGGGAGAAAAGTAATATGGTTTGTCTTGTATTTGTTTCTGTAGCTACTTCTGCTGGAAGATTTCAGTTTACTTGTTCGATGTTCTGCAGTTTCGCTATTCTCGTGTTGACAATGTCAGATTCGACATTGTCGGCTTTCAATAATTTAATATAGACCCTAAAAGAGGGTCTCTAGAGCAGTGACTAACCACTTTCTACACAAACCTAATCTGCAGAGGTTTGCAGATACTACCATTTTCTACACTAGCACAGGCTCTATGGATTCAGCTAGCATTAACATAACCAGCAAGACTACCAGAAGAAGATGACTATCTGAGAACCTGGGGGGCCAAAATGCCTAGGAAACCTGGCCAAATAAGCAAAGGATTGTCAAACCATTACTCCTGGCTCTAGACTGGTACATGAGCCAGTCAATAACTTCATACTTAGAAGCAAAAACTAGTAGAGATGTCGGATGCAGTACACATCAGAATAAAGCCAAAGGAATGTTCTTCAAGCACCAAGGGTAAAAACATAGAAGAGCTACTTCCTGTGATGTAACAAACCCAGGGTGACTTGAAGAGGCATACTTTGGTCTTGCCAGCATCTGAAAGGGTAGGAATAATCAGGTTTCTGAAAAAATACTCTGATAACTACTGTTACATTTACAGATGACAAGCCCAAGGATCACAACAATAATCCAGAAGCCACAGGGGAAAGAAAACTTGCAACACTAGTATTCTTGGCTACTCATACAGTACTATCTTAGTTGTAGTATCACTGGAAAAGTAGGCACCAACCTCAATATCAACTACGATTTACCTCAAGTCCAAGTCAATCAAGAATGACAACCTTATGAATCACAGGAAGACACTTCGCTGGGCTTACTGTACTCTACTCTATTGCTGGCTTTTTGTGGGTTTGGGGCTCTATTATTCTTTATGAGTAGAGGCAGAACACCATGCAATGTCATCTCTCTCTATTCTATTCAATTTCTAAGATTGCAATGTCTCTGATGGCTTGTCTCATTAAAGCAGCATCTGTTCTCTCAACCTTAGCAGTGGAAGCAAAATTATACCAATCAGAAATATGTAGTTAGCCCTTATTTTGAGGTGGGGAGGGTTGAACAACATGGAAAGATTTTGAAAAAACAGGAGAAACTTCAGTTAATGCCAAACTGAGGAAAGTTCTACCATGCACAGCATCAAGGAAATGGAGGAAAGTACAGATGTTTATGTTGAACTTACCGTAACAGTACATGTTCGAATGATCACTGCTGCAATAGCCTTGGCTATAATGGCCGGCCAGCTTCCAAAGCCTTTTATAGTTAAATCAAGAATCTCCACAGCGATACTCAGGTTTGCTCTGAGTTACTGCACAATGGTACCTCCTACACTGATCCAACAGATATTGCCAACATACTGGCAGATAGATTCAGTGCCAACTTTACCCCCCCCCCCCAAAAGGGCCAATCACAATACTGGAGGAATGCCATGCACTCAGCATTACTGCAGCAGGGGTTAAAGCTGCATTGCCCAAGGCCAAGAATACAGCTTCCATGGGACCGGATAATATCCCTGAATGTGTTCTACATTAACTACAAAGTGAACTGGCACCACATCTGTGTGCCCTGTTCAATCACAGCCTCACCTCAGGCTTTGTCCCTACCGAATGGCGCACTGCTACAGTCATCCCTCTCCCATAAAGGAGGAGCGACTATAGACCCTGGGAATTATCACCCCATTAGCCTGATGAGTCTGATAAGTAAGGCTATGGAGCGCATCATCATGGACCTAATTAACAAGGATATAGGGAATCTCCAAACTCTAGATCTCATGCAATTTGATGCCTGCTCAACCTAGTTGACTTCTTTGAGTCAGTCACTAGAGCTGTGGATGAGGGCAAGGCAGTTCATACAGCCTACCTCGATCTGGTCAAGGCCTTTGATACCATTCCCCACTCAGGAACTATTGATAAACTCACCAAACTAGGCATCAACCCCTATATCAGCAAATTGGCTCACAGACAGAACCCACAGTGTGTAAGTAAAAGACTCCAAGTCAGAATGCCGACCAGTCACTAGTGGAGTCCCACAGGGATCAGTCCTGGGTCCTCTCTTGTTTGCCATCTACTTCTCAGAAGTCCAGGCCAACATGGAGGGACTCTGGCTGATGAAGTTTGATGACTGCAAGCTGGGAGCTAACTCCCCAAATGATGTAGACATCCTACAGAAAGGCCACACTGAGACCAATGACTGGTGTCAAAACCATGGCCTTAAGCTTAATGCCAAAAAATGCATCGTCATCCCCTTTGGGAAAAACTCAGTTCCCATTAATTATCACATCGATGGGAGCCCACTTAACACCAAAGGTGTTATAAGAGATCTGGGGACAAAGGTTGACAGCGACCTCTCCTTCAACCACCACATTGCCACTGCAGTCAGAAAGTCCTTCTGTGTGGCACGTCTCATTACCAAGGGTTTTGAATCCAGGAAGAAAGAGGTCATCATCTCTCTCTACTCTTCCCTCATGAGGCCAATCATCGACTACAATGCCCCATTTGGCATGTACCTCACTAGACACATGCAACAGCTGGAAAGGCCACAAAAGTACCTCATGAAGAGGATCCTAGGCCTTAAATACATGTCCTATATGGACAGACTCAAAAAACTCCAGCTATTCTCTGTCTCATATTGTCTACTAAGAGGTGATCTCTGCTTGACTTACAAAGCCATGTCTGACCCAGCTCTGTTAGAAATAATACATCTAAAGAAATCCCAATCCCTCCACACCACATGCTCCAGAGACCTCAACCTCATTACCACAAACAGAACATGCTGGAGGGACAAGTTCATAACTCGGAGACTTTCATGCTCTGGAATAGACTTCCCATACCTGTCAAGCAGAGCACCTCACTGGCCCTCTACAAGAAAAACTTGATAAGTGGATGGGAAATAGAAAGTTCACCCCGGGGATCATTCCAGTGGCTCTACTTGATAGAGGCACTGGGAACTAAAGTTGGGTGGCACAATGCCAAGGCACTTCTATGGGCTAGGCTTGTAAAGGCTCCAGGGCCATTAGCCTACTATGCACCTATGACACTTTCAACATGACCAAACGTTCAAACAGCTTGTGCTGAGTTGACTGAAAAACAGGTCTGGGAGCCAAGACCTTCAGAGCTTCCCTGTCAGCAGGAAGAGGGAGACTGAGCCTTGAAAGGGCTATGTTAGGAACAACAGAACAAATTCCCACACCCTAGCATAAAAAAACAGAAAAACAAGGTGGATGCAACTACTGCAGCAGTGATCATTTGAACAGCTACTGTTATGGTAAGTTCAGCTTACACAGCTGTGCTATGCTCATCATACTGATCACTGCTACAGTAGCCTTGGATACGTGGGCAGATTACCAAAGCTACCTAAATTTGGGAGGTGGAGGGAGAAGAGTCTAGGAACTCCTGGAGAATTGTCTTAGAAAAGCTTTATCTGGACCTAGAGAAGGAATCAAGCTTACAGTGCTTTGTAAAAGTATGCACAGAGGACCAAGCAGCAACTTGTAGAATATTTCTACAGTCCAACCCTTTCCAAAAAGCCTAACATGAAGCCAAGGCCCTAACAGACAGGGCCTTGACCTTGACCCTGCCTGGAATAGATTTGTTATGGCATGTATAACCAAAAGTAACAACCTTATTTATTTGACATTTGTTAAACGGGTTGGTCCAACTCAGCCAGAGGTCCATTTTCAGTGGAGATTTCAGATACTACTGTATTCTCACATGGAGTCTTTTCAGGGGTAAGATGAGAATCATAGATGCCATGAGACCCCAAAATCCTGAGGTACTCCCTCACAGTGACTGCAGTCTGAGTGGAAAACTTTACAAACAGATCTGAAGGATCTACTTTTTCTTGTGGAAGAAAAGCTCTTTGAACTGAGATCACGTGTGAGGGAGTCAAGAAAGACTTACCCAGACTCTGCTACACTTTGCTGTGAGGGAAAGGTTAGTTTGCTTTTTATTTGTTGTTATTACTTTATTTCACTTTTTCTATTTTGAATACTGTGATTTGTTTTATTTACCTTGTGTTTTACTTGTATTCTGCTTTTAACTGTATATTAAAACTTGAAAAGAGACCACAGCTCTGTCTCTTGTGAGTCAGGCAGAATTTTTTTTCCTCACCCTCCGACCTGGTTACTGTAGTGGTCTTAAACATCACTGTCTTTCTCGTTGCCTTCCCCTTATGTTAATTTGAACATATATCTCATTTCCTTAAATGTATTGGCCATCCTACTGTATTCCATAGTACCAGAATACAAAAGTGACCACCCTCTTTCAATCTATCTTGCTGTTTTAAAAATAGTGACTCTCCACTAAAACTTAACTTTTTAGACAGGTAAAACTTAAGTTACCTGCTTTCACATCTAACTTCTCTAGTGCACACTGCAGTTTGTAGGATAAACCATTTTTTTCATCTTACCTTCAAACATCCCTGTGCCTAGCACTTGCTTTAAGACTTCCTGGTGCTTTCCAGCAGGTTTTAAACTGATACAAGCACTCAACTCTCCTTGTTAATAAGGAGAGATTAATAGTAGGCACTAAACAGCCTATAATTGCAAAGTACCTTGCTAAGGTATAGGAAAAAAGCTGTTGTACTTTACAAAAAAAAAAAAAAAAAAAAAAAAGCACCAAACCAGGCATGTCCAAGGGTCAGCTTCTGGTGATTTCTCCTGTCCACCGGGTGAATCTGGGCATACTGGGGCAATGCAGCAATTTCCTCATGTACACATACAAGCCTCTCTTCCTACCACCCAACACTACAACCTGCGAGATATGCACTTACATAGCCAAACTGGAAGCAAAGGTCTCTCCACCCAAGATTATGGTAGACAGTCAAGACAAGAAGGTTAACACCCGCACTACACCTCAAGCAACACATAGCCCTTATAAACACACACCACCAACACCCACACATAGCAACACTAAACGCACATATGTGGTGGCCCTTAACAGTAACCTGCCCAAGCAACAAGGACCTTCGAAGCTGAAACGCAAACACCAATCAGAACCAAAGTGTCACATAGCTCACAACACCAGTGTGCCACCCAACAACAGCCCCTAAGGCAAAACAAGGTATCCAACACTTTAGTCATAGGTGACTCTATAGTAAGGCACACTGATGTCCCACTCACCAGCCTGAACAAGGAGAAAATTACAGTCAGCTGCCTGTCGGGTGCCAGCATCCACTACATAATGCACTTAAATCACTCCACAACAAGTACAAATATAACTCTGTCATTGCCCATGTTGGAGTGAATGACCTGAGACGTACCTCCCTGGACTACATGAAGAGAGACATGGAAGAGCTCTTGGATCATGTGGCCCCGGCAGGTATGACCCTAGCCCTGAGTAGCATCCTGCCTTTGCCCAGAATGATACCACAGTATAAGGACAAAATGATTGACTTCAACAATTGGCTAAGCTTCTGGTGTCATTCAAAGGGGATCCAGTATCTGTCTGCCTGGGATGACATAATCGACAGACCACGATGCTTTGCCAGAGATGGTCTGCACCTGTCGCCCCTGGGATTCAGGTTACTGGCTAAGGCTCTTGCCACCCCTATACTGACTTTTTTAGGCAAAGTTCAAAGGACAAAACCACCATAAGAGGTACAAGAATGCAAAATCTGAAGGTAATGCGCTACTCAATGCTAGAAGTCTAGACCTCAAAATGCACTCTCTCGAGGCACTCCTAAAAATGGAGAACATCAATATCTGTGCAGTAACCGAGACCTGGTTCAAGGCTCCAGAGAACACCCCTGCAATTCCAGGTTACAACTCTTACCACACTTTTAACACTAAGGGTGGAGGAGTGTCCATATTCACCAAGAATATTCACAACACCAGGCTAGTTGCCCAACACAATGCGTCTGAAATTCTCCAGGTGCAACTAACACTAGGTAAGACTGCAATTCCAAATTGCAGCTTGCTACAGATCCCCTACCATGCCCAAAGATTCTCACTACACCTTTCTAAAAATACTGGAAAACATTATGATACAACCAAACACCCTAATACTGGGTGATTTCAACTACCCTGCCATTAACTGGGAAAACTACTCTTGTACCAACACCTTTGCCCAACGGTTCTTGGAATTCATAAATTCCAACGCCATGGATCAACTAATCCTTAGTCCCACCAGGGGCTCCAATATCCTAGACAGTACAGTTGTGTACACTTACCAGAAATGTAGATGTTAGAGTGTATTCACTGTTGCAGTCATCACATTTGGGTTACCTGCCTGCAGGTAGCCCTCAGCCGGCCTGAATACTAGAGTCTTTGGATTTCTGCATCGGATGTTGCCGCTTCTTCCTTGATGTCAGGTTGTCAGGGGTATTAAACATGCAGCCGACGCCATTACATCAGTTTTTCTTGCCCCAGATGTTAGGTGACCCCACAATAGGAAGCAATTAAATGGTATGGTAAATCCCCATCAAAAAGCAAATACACAAGAAAAAATAAATATACCAACAAGAAGAAGAGGTAGAGCCAAGAGAAGTGAGGGGGCTGGAGGGAGGGTAAACAGGACTGCAACATTGAATACACTCTAACATCTACATTTATGGTAAGTGTACACAACTGTACTATGTTCTTCATGTTTCACTGTTGCAGGCATCACATTTGGGTAGATTCCCAAAGCTAAGGAAGAGAGGATGAAGTTAAAGAGCATTAGGGCCAGCTATTAATCCCTGCAAGACTGCAGTGACAAATCCAGTTCTGGATTTAGAACAGATAGGCAATTGGTAATGCTTGGTGAAGGTACGTACAGAGATCCAGGTAGCAGCTTCTAGGATGTCCCTGGTAGGGACCCCTCAGAGAAAAGCTGCAGAGGTAGATGCAGCCTTGGTGGAATGCGATCTTATCCCCTGTGGGGTAGGTTTTCCATGGTGCTTGTAGCAGAAATGAATGCAATGGGTTATCCATTTGGAAATGGTTTGCTTTGAAATGGCATTCCACTCTGCCCTGCAGCAAAGCTAACTAGCAACTGTTCAGATTTTCTGATGGATTCTATTTGGACAGGACTAAGCCTAAGTTGTCTGTGCACGTCCAGAGAGTGCAGTATTAGTTACCCTTTGTTTTGTGGATTAAAGAAAAAAGTAGGCAAATGAATGGACTGATTTAGGGCCAGAGTAGACACCACCTTGGGCATAAAGGAAGGATTAGTCCCGAGGGACACCCTGCCCTCCATGGAAGATAATGAAGGGTTCCACTGCCATGAGGGCCTGTAATTCAGACACTCTTCTTGCTGAAGTGATGGCTAGAAGGAAGGTTGTTTTCCAAGAAAGGAATTTCAACTTTACTGTAGCAGCTGGTTCAAAGTGGGGAAGAGTGACCTTTTCCAATACAAAGTTAAGGTCCCAGGCTGGAGTAGGAGCTCTCCTGGGGGGGGGGGGTCCTTAAATTTTTGGCCCCTCTAAGGAATTGCTTTAGTAAGGGGTGAGAGAAGAGGGGTGGCTCAGTATTATAATGTGCTGAAGGGGCAGAGACATGAATTTTAATTGATGAGAAGGAGAGGCCCTCATGGAGCATTTCTGTTAAGTACTGTAGAATATGAGGCAAGCTGGGCACCGTTGTGACCATCCCCTGAGTCTAGCTCCAGGAACAGTATCTTTTCCACTTTTCAGCATAGGATTTACTAGTACTAGGCATCCTTGCCTCCAGAATGACATCCGGTACCTGCGTACTGAGGGATGCTAGGGGAGAGCTCAAGGAATTAGCCAGGCTGCAAGGTTCAGGGTTTGAAGCTGAAGGTGCAGAATCTGGCACGCCTGCTGGGACAGCAGGGAAGGGTTCTGAGGCAGGTGCCATGGTTGTAGCAGTGTCATACTGCACAAGAGGGGGTACTAATGCTGGCGTGGCCAGTCTGGTGCAATCAATATTGTCCTTGGCTTGTCCTATTTGATCTTTAGTAGAACCTTTGAGAGGAGAGGCACGGGGGAAAAGACATAAACGAAGATGCTTTTCCAGGTAAAGGAGAGGGCATCCACTTTCCAAGCTTGACTGTGGGGAGTTCTTGTGCAGAAGTTGTTCAATTGGTAGTTCTGAGGGGAGGCAAACAGGTCTACCCTCTGGAGTCCCCCATTTGTTCCTCAAGAGGTTGAATATTTTGGGTTCTAGTTTCCATTCATGTGGGTCCATGAGATTTCTGCTTAAGTCGTCTGACAGTGAATTTAGTTTGCCTGGCAGGAATTGTGCTTGAAGGTGTACTTGGTAGCTCAAGGCTCTGTCCCACAGAGCCATGGCTAGTCTGCAGAGAGGGTACGAGTGGGGTCCCCCCTGCTTGTTTATGTACCAAATAACTGTGGTGTTGGCTATCCTTACCAATAGTTGTCCTGGAAGAATATGGTCTTTGAAGGCTGTCAGAGCATTCTGTACAGCTAACATTTCTTTTTGATTGATATGCAGGTACATCTGTCTCGGGTTCCATTTGCCCTGAATGCACTGTCCTGCCATGCGAGTCTGATGCGTCTGTTTTTAGGGTTTGGGCGGCAGGGGCTAGAGAGTGAAAGGGAGTCCCTTGCTGTGGTAGCAGGCCTCTGTCCACCAGAGGAACTCTGTCTTTATACAAGGAATGATAAAAATCATTGTTTCCAGGTCCTGAGAATGTTGATACCATTGGGGTTTCCTCATATGCAGTCTTGCATATGGAATTTGATTCAATAATGCAAGAGGCCATGAACCCCAGGGCTTGCAGTATTTTCATTGCAGATAGCTGGGGTTTTGTGACCAGTAGTTTGACGTAGGTTGTCAAATAAACTTGTTTCTCCAGAGTGAGGAATCCCATCTGGGAAGTTGTGTTCAAGCTTGCTCCCAGGAATACAATCTGTTGACAGGGTACTAGGTGAGATTTCTTTTCATTGATGGTGTACCCCAGTGAGGTTAGAAGTTTCTTTACGAATGCCAGGTGTTGTAATAGCAAGTCCTGGCTTTCTGCCTGAATCAGACAATCGTCCATGTATGGGTAAATCTGAATCTTTCTCTGCCTGCAAAATGCAATGGCTGGAGCTAGACACACTGTGAACACTCTGGGTGCAGTAGATAAGCCAAAAGGAACTGCAGAGAACTGAAAGTGCATGAAACCTGCCATGAAACGTAGGTATTGTGTGCAGGATCCTCTTATTGGGATGTGCAGGTAAGCCTCCTTTAAGTCTAGGGTTGCCAGCCAGGCATCCTTGGCTAGCAGAGGAAGAAGCTGTTGAAGAGTTAGCATTTTGAATTTTAGAACCACCAGAAAGGTGTTGAGAATAGAGAGGCCCAGGATAGGATGTCAGGAGTTGTCTTTTCTGGGTACCAGAAAAATTCTTGAATAAAATCCTTGTCCCCTTTGTTCTGCTGGGACAGGTTGAATAGCCCCGATACTGAGAAGAGAGAGAACCTGCTGTTGGGTCTCTGCCCATTGATTTTGGGGGAGGTCTGGCCATCCACTTGGGGTTGGTAGTGTGTGGAAGTGGAATCTGTATCCTCGGGAAACTATGTTCAAAACCCATTTGTCCTGGATAATGAGTTCCCAGTTTTTTGCATGTATGGTGAGCTTTCCTCCTAAAAGAGCAGGTAGTAGAGCAGGGCTTGGAAGATTTAAGGTGAAGTTACTGTGCCATTTGTCCGTAGGGGGGTGGCTTACTACTCCGTGCTTTGGAAGTGGGAGCCCTCCACTGCTTAGATCTGTGCGTAGTCTGAGACTGTAGCCTAGGCGGTCTGCTGTTCCTGGGTTTGGACTGAAGGCCTGGAAGGGACTGAAAAAGACCAGTTCTTTGAAGGCCAATACCTACTGAATCCGGGAGGCTGTACTTGTAGGAAATCTTTAACAGTTTGCATAGATTTAGCTTTTTCCTCCATTCTTTTGGGGACTTCTGCTTTGTTGCCAAAAAGGTGGTCTTGGTTTAAGGGAGCATCCAGTAATTTAGCTTTAACATGATCTGGCAAGTTTTGTTCCTTAAGCCAAGCATGCCTTCTAAGTACAGACCCAATGACAGCAGCCCTGAAAGATGCTTCTAAAGTGTCAAAACCATACTGCAAACTATGTTTACCAACTTGTTCTGCTGAATGCATTAAATCTTGCAATTCTGTGTGTTCCGCACAGTCAGGAATCAATGTAATTTTCTGTCTAAGTAGTCCCATAATATGCTGCTGATACTTTAACATATGAAACTGGCAATTTAAAGCCCTAATGGCCAAAGTAGCAGAAGTGTATACCTTCTTACCCCATCTGTCCAAGGCTCTAGAATCTCTATCAGGGGTAGGATTTTTGGCAGCAGTAGCCTTAATGCCTTTTGTTCCTTGGGAAATGGTCTCTAGATCCGCAGAAGGATTCTTGAAGAGGAACTTGTGAGAGTCAGGTACTCTGTAGTACCTGTCAGGTTTTCTGGGAGCTGGAGGTAGTGTCTGGGGTAAGGCTAGATTCCAAGAAAGCATCATCTACAATGCCCTGAACAAGAGGGATAGCTAAAGGTCTGTGTTGAGGTAGGAGTAAGAATTCCCCAAGTCTCTTTTTGGACTCAATAATTCTGGCTTTCTCAGAGGAAATGGTCCCTAAGAGTGTGCAAAGTTTCACTGAAAGAAAAATCTTCTGGAGGGGAAGCAGAGGGAATGGAATCCTCTGCATCAGAATCCTCATAAGTAGATAAGGGCAAATCCTGGTAATCAGAAGGAGCAGAAATATCAGATTCCTGATCAGAAGAATCAGAAAGGAAATCAGTTCTAGGTCTCAGAGGGGGAAGGCTGGCTTCCCCTAATTAAGGTAAATAAGGTTTTCAGCCATTCTAAGCATTTGTTTTTTTAGGCATATGGGCCTGAGCCTGCGGCTTGGTCATTGGTTTTCTAGGTGTATTTTCAGATTTTGGCCTGGATGAAAACGATGGCGTCAGTTTAATATGAATATCTGTAGGCCTGAATACACCCTCAGAAGCTAGTGCCTGCACAGCGGCTCCAGACCCATCCAAGGTAGAGACATCCGCAGGTTCCATAGTCGAAGAAGCATCTCGCGGCATACTGGGCTCCGAATGGGTCTCCATAGAGACCTGCAAATCAGAAGTAGCGGGTATCAGGGGCTGCGAAAGGGCCTCATTGAGTACCAGCGGACTGGCGACTAGCTTAACAGAAGCGTCAACAGTTTTGGGACCTATGTGGTCTGTCGCTGTCTTTATCCTTATGTTTTTTTTTTTTCGGAAGATCGGTAGTCGGATGGCTTGACGAAGCCATTTCGGAGTACACAAAACGAGCACAAAAATAATTAGCTGCAAAAATAGCCAGCTGACGAATAGTTTGGGTGTTGAACAAGGCACAAAACCGATGAGGGACGTCATGGTCTGGGCCTAAACAGGAGATGCAGTAAGAATGAAAATCTCTATGAGGTATTTGCTTTCCACAGGTAAGACCATTGTTAACTTTTACTGACATCAGTTAGAGCAAGAAAAAGGATCCCCAACAGGGTACTTAGCTTTTTTTTGAAGACTTTGGGTCTGAAACTGGAAAACGAAAATTTCAGGAGTCAGCCGACCAGCACTTGTGAACTGCTTCTGCTTCGGGCACCGCAGGCAAGAAAGACTGGAGTAATGGCATCGGCTGCATGTTTTATACCCATGACGACCTGACGTCAAGGAAGAAGAGACAGCATCCGACGCAGAAATCCAAAGACTCTGGTACTCAGGCCTGCTGAGAGCTACCTGCAGGCAGATAACCCAAATGTGATGACTGCAACAGTGAAACACAAAGAACATCTGGTCATTACCAACATGGGAAATCGATGCTCCACACCTATGTCACCCCCTCGTTGGCCAGGTCTGACCCATAAGCTAATCACCCTTGACATCCACATCCCATGCCCAACCCCCAGTAAGGAAACACCCGTAAAAAACTTCTCCAAAGCCAACTTCATGCTACTCAAGTCAGAAGTGACAGATTTCATGACACCCATGCATACGGAAGCTGAAATTTTGACTGCTGAAACCTACACTAAGGCACTGTACGAGCACATCCACTCATGCATGAAACGTGCCATCCCTAATAGAACCAAGATGCTCTCCTCCAAAAAATGAAGCCAATCTGGTGGTCCCTTGCCATAAACAAACTTAACAACAAAAGGAAGAAACTGTTGCAGAAAAGAGGAAAATCCCAGGATGCAAAAAACTCCCATACCAGCCTCAGTAAGAAGCTAAAATCCCTCAAAATCCTCCAAAGCTAGTTACAAAAATAAAACTGCCACAGATTCCAAAGACAACCACAAGACATTCTATAGCTATGTCAAGAATCTAAATGGCAATGCTCAGATCTGCTCTGAGCTACAACAGAATGGCATTAAATATACTGATCCCAAGGATATTGCCAATATCCTAGCAGATCGATTCACTGCAAACTTCACCCCCTCTTACCCCCTAAAGGGCCCATCTCAATACCGAACGATTGCTAAATTCCGGTAATAATGGCCACACAGGTAAAAAATGCACTCTCAAAAGCTAAGAATACAGCATCCATGGGACCAGATGACATCCCAGGGTGTGTACTACACGAACTACAAAGTGAACTGGCACCTCACCTAAGTGTCATGTTTAATCATAGCCTCATCTCAGGCTTTGTGCCCACTGAGTGGCGCACTTCTACAGTTACCCACTCCACAGGGGTGGATCCACCTTGGATCCTGGGAACTACCACCCCATCAGTCTGACGAGCCTGATCTGCAAGGTCATGAAATGTATTATCATGGAACTTATAAACAAAGACTTTGGCAACCTTCAAACACTGGACCCCATGCAGTTGGGGTTCGTGAACGGCATCTTGTCTCCTGAACCTGAATGACTTCTTCAAATCAGTCTCAAGAGCCGTAGTCAAGGGTAAGGTGGTCCACATAGCCTATCTGGACCTTGCCAAGGTCTTTGACACCATCCCCCACAGTGGAATCATAGATAAACTTACTAAGCTGGGCATTAATCCCTACTCTAAATCCAAGTCCAGACAAGTGGAGTACCGCAGGGGTCAGTCCTGGGACCACTCTTGTTTGGCATCTACTTCTCTGCAGTACAGGCTAACAAACTTCACAGATGACTGAAAACTGGGAGCCATTACTGAATCCCCAAATTATGTGAATATTCTACAAAAGGGCATTACAGAAACAGATGCTTGGTGCCAGAGCCATGGGCTCAAGCTCAATGCCATGAAATGTATAGTTATCCCCTTTGGGAAAAAACATGTACCCGTGAATTACCACATAGGTGGCAATACACTAAACACCAAAAGTGTGATGAGACTTAGGGACACAGGTGGACAGTGGTCTCACCTTTGATAACCACATCGCCACAACAGTCAGGAAATCCTTCTATATGGGGCACACCTCATCACAAAGAGCTTTTCATCCAGAAAAAAGAAGGTCATTGTCCCACTGTACTCATCCCTCATTAGACCCATTATAGAATACAACGCCCCATTTGATATGTACCTCTCAAGAGATCTGCAACAACTGGAAAGACCACAGAAATACCTCACTAAAGAAATCACAGGCCTAAAGCAGATGCTCTATGCTGACCGTCTAAAAAAACTCCACCTATACTCTGTCGCATATAGTCTACTCAGAGGCAATCTCTGCTTAACATACAAGGCCATGTCAAATAGAGAGCTGTTGGACATGCTACACTTAAGGAAATCCCAATCCCTCAGAGACGCATGCTCCAGGGATCTAAACCTTGTCATCACAATGAACAAAACATACTGGAGGGATAAGGTTCCTGACCCAGAGACTCCCCAGACTCTGGAATAGACTGCCCATACATGTCAAGCAGAGCACCTCTTTGGCCCTCTTCAAAAGGAACCTTGATGATTAGATGGGAGGTAGGAAGTTCACCCCGGGGATCACGTCAGTCGCCCTGCTAGACAGGGGTCCAGGGAAATAAATAGTGTGGGAAGAAACAGCCAGGGAATTGTTATGGCTAGGCTTGTATAGGCCCTAGGGCCGATAGCCTAGTACCAACCTATGAACTATTGACTATTCTTTTGGAATCCCAGCTTGTGTAAAAGACCTCTTACCCAACAGACAGATTCCTGACACTTTGAAAGACTCTGCAAAGATAAGGAAATCATTTAAATAAGGAAAAATGTGGATACCCTGTAGCCTGCAGTGTGCTACAACTGGAGCTAGACACTATGAATACTCTTACTGCAGTGGATACACTCAAAGGATAAGCTAAAGAACTGATATGATCCAAGCATGGAAAACCTAAAATATCTGAAGTCTGGAGGAACCTTGAATAAAAACCCTTTCCCACTTAGGGAGAATGGTAATTATCAGGGAAAAAAAATTCAAAATCACTTTTCTGTTCAGGTAAGTTATTTTGTGTGTTGTATTTTAACAGACTCTCTCAAGATTTTAACATACTTTTAGATGGAGCACTCATTTTTTCTGTCAGGTTAAAAGTAGTCAACTAAATGAAAACTTATTTCTGTGGAGAAATTGTTTATTTTTCCTTGGTAGGGCTGGCATAGTGTTTGAAAGTGCTTTTTATTGTGTTTCTTAGGTGAAAAAAAAAAAAAAAAAAAAAAACTTTTGTGGACCCCGGGTAAGAGGCGCAGTATTTTTGTTTTGATCATGGAACAGACTTGTCAGTCCCACAGTCTGTCCCTTCTTCCATCTACAAAAAGAAAAAAATAAAGCAAACAGCCTGTGCCACCACAGCAGGCTAGCAATTTGCCTTGCCCACAGGTGGATGACTCTGCTGTGGCCATTTGTTGTACCTCAGACCACTCATCTTTTACCCTGGATACCTCTGATGTAGCACCTAGAGCCACTATGGACCACGGGTTAGCCATGTCCTCTGCGACTGTTGGAGTCTCCTCAATGGACAAGAGAGAAGGACTCTTGTTGGTCCTTGGAGAGGGAGCAGGTAAGATTTCCATGTTGTGCCCATCCCTTGGGAAGCAGCTGTTGCCAGTAGTAACATGGCTGGCCTCATTTTTCCTGTCAAAAAGAAACAGAAAACCAGGCCTGTATTTACTCCTCCTCAAATCTAGACAGAAGTAGTTTATTGTGACTGGCTCAGGGGTCTCAAATTTAGACAGAAGTAGTTTACTGTGACTGGCTCAGGGGTCTCAAATTTACACAGAAGTAGTTTATTGTGACTGGCTCAGGGGTTAATTCAGGTTTTTAACTCTTCTTGTAAAGTAGTTTCTGGTAAAAGAAAGAGGGATTCCCGTTTTCCTGAAGAGGTTCAACGTTCTGAATCTGAACAGATGCAGGGACGGATTCAGGGGGTTTGTCCTCAGATTTCAAGGAGAGCTCATTTTCTGATTCTTCCAGTAGGGGGTTCTTTTTCTCCAAGGCTATTACTACATTGTACCAGAGTTTTTAGTGGGAGAACACCGAGGGTTCTCAGTCCCTCAGAAAATACTGAGTTGTTAAAAAAGGATTTTCCAGAAACTACACCCATTCCTGCTGCTCTGTGCGTTTTAGAGGATGTGTGTGTTACTGCCTGCAGTTTCCCTGTTAGTCATCCAGCTCCCCCAAAAAAGATAAGTAGGCTGTATAAAATTACTCTTAATTTTTATACACTATTCCTAAATCTGACCCAGCAGCTATATACAGCCTTAGTTGATCCCACTTCTACGCATTAGTTAATTAGATGCCTACTCTTTTTGATAAGGAAAGATTATTGATAGGTGTGGGGGAAAAGTGTATATTTCTGCAACTTTGGTTTTTAGAATTTTGAATTGTCAGGTTAATGTGTTAAAGTTGTTTCTGACAAATTCTGAACGTATGAGGAATGTTTTATCTGTAGCCTCTTCTCATGAGGAAAAATCTACTTTAAATAACTTACTTTCCTCTTTTGCACAGGTCACTGCTTATTGTTTGCAGTGTGTGTACCACTGTGGTACTCCGTCCAGGGCTAGGGCACTCCTATTGTTTTAAGGAGGTTTGCATGGCTACATTCTCAGAACCGTCCGGATGGTAAACCTGAGATTTTAAATTATCCCTTGGCTAGAGATAGTGTTTAGCCGCACTGCTGCAGATGTGATCAAAATGTCTGATGAAAGAGGTAAGCAGATGCAGGACAATCTCTCAAGATTTTTCAGCTTTCTTTTTACAGATTGTCCAAAGAAGTTTGTTTCTCCTCTTCCATTTTTGGCAGAAAACAGGATAAACTGTTTCAACAGAATTCAGTTAAACTGTAGTTTAATAAGGAATGGCAAAGGAGTTACGATATGAAGCATCTAACCTCCCAAAACTAAGGACAGTCCAGTATACCTGAATGACTGTTCAAGAGACCTTGTGACCCACTCCCATCCTGACTTCCTTTTTCTCCCAGAAAGCCTCAATCTCCGTTTTTCTCTTTGGTAACAGATTGCAATTAGATGGCAGTGGGAGGAAATCCCTCCTTTCCAGGGGTCACTTCTTATCCTCAAGATCAGACTCATTTGTTTCCACCCATTCTTCATCACATGCTGTCCCAAAGGAACTTACTGCCCAGCAAAGGAATGCACAAGCCAACCTTCAATCATCAAAAGCCTCAGAGGAGCATATTCTTCAGAAGCAGTCAAGCTCTGAAGGGCTTTGAGCCCAAACTTGTCGTTTAGTCAGCTTAGCTTGAGCTGCTTGACAGTTTGGACGGGTTGAAAGTGGCCTGAAGTTTGGAAGCTGGCCGGCTGTTATATGCTTGGCAGGATATAACCCCCATTGCCAAGGTACTTCAGTAATGATCAATATGATTATAATGGCAGATCACTCAAAATCTCTAACACGAGCAACGTCTGCACAAGGTGAAACAAAGTTACTAATTCGTGTATCTGCCACTGAGAGCCCCTGAAATGAGGAATCTGCCAAAAATCCATTTTAAAGCAAGATATTTAAGAGCAATGCCACTACAAAAAATGTCCTGCCTAAACTCCAAGGCATTCCTGCATCACAGGTAAGCAACAGGCTGAGGCCACATGACAAAGGAATCCACTACTATTGAACACAATGCAGAGTTTAGACCCTTGCTTCCAAAACGAAAACATTTCATTTTTCTGCTGAGTATACAAGTCCTTGGTGGGAGGACAGATGGGCAGTGGCCCTAGTCTTTACATGCAGTGCCTATGGCCTATTTTAGTCCAAAATAAGTCATTCATTTGCATGTACCCCGGGATAAGGGTTGGGAGGGTGGCCTAATGGTTAAGGTGTTTGCCTTACAAACACAAGGTACACGGTTCGTCTCAAAAGGGACAATTGGCTAGGCTTAAGATGGCTCGGAAAGGTAGTTATCTTAGTACTAATCTATGAACTGATGAACCTATGACATCACCTACTAAAAGTGCGAGACTGCCATCCCCAATTCAAGACAAACAGTGCAGAAGGCTCACAGGAATATCAGGTGCTGAACTTTGTCCATATCACTGTCCATTCCAATGCAGAAATACTCAGTACACGTATCTGTTGCAATAAATGCATCCCACCATTAGCACCAATGTATTAGGACGTGTTCTCTTTTGTCAAAGAAAACCTAACCTGGTACGCACATGATGAAAATTTTAAAGATGGCAAACAAGAAACAAGTCTCAGACAGCAAACAAACAAGGAGGAAATGTGCTTACTGGAAAATGCTCAAAGAATCAGTCTGAAAACTGCTCTGTAAACAAAGTACAACTAAAAATAAAACACACAAATCCAATAAATGATCCCAAAATAATCGGAAAGTAAACAAATTCTGCAAAGCCAACAGTAATGAGATTAAAAATAAATGTTCACTCTTTACTCAGAGCCTTATCAGCTGAAGTCACTCTGTATAGTACAACATTAATGTTCTCTGCAAGTAACGTAGTCTTGTTAAGGGCACACCAACCAAATCCTGGGACACTATGACACAGTGCTGTAATTCCTACGGACAGTTGCCTGTTATGCCCCAACTTCTCACTCAAGGCAATGTCTGACTGAGTAACTGACCCACAGCAGTTAGGAAATGGAGCATGCTGAAGGTACTAGTCCTTTACTCTCAAGCCTCAAGAGATCATTTATTTACATATGTACTTTGAACAGGTTTGGTTTGCTAGGCCTATGGTCTACTTTAGTCCAAAATAAGTCATTCATCTGCATGTACCCCCGGATTACAATTAAAATATGCATTTGTGGTCTCGGTAGGTTATCACAATAATGTGCTTTTGTGCGATTGTCCAGTAAGTATTAAACTGATCATGTAACCTGTGCTCCTAAAGCACTAAACATTTGTATTAATATAAAAGTGTGCAGTGGTATAACAGATTAGAAAGGTTTCTGAATGTAGCATGCTGTAATAGTCTACTGCAGTCAGTTTGCAATGCTTTTAAATTACATGAATTTACTCAAAGAATTATCAGTCCAAACTGAGTTCATGAAAAGTTATTTCCATACGGGTAGGTGAAGCTAATCTACACATAATGTCTTGACATGCCTCACTTATCTGGTCAGGAAATGAATTAGTATGGGACTGTGTTGCTCATTATCAAACCACAATTACACAACGACCCTCCATTAATATTCCAAAACGTGCACGCTGATTGGTCAGCGTGCACGTTGTAAATCAGAGTTATAGTAATGGAAAAAGGTCCAGTCGCCCGGACTTTTTCCATTAGTATAACTCTTTTTTTTTTTTTTTTTTTACAGCAATGGAAAACGCAAGATCTCCGTTGCTTTTTACAACCCGTCTCGCTATGTTAAACGAGTTTAACATAGCGAGACAGCTTTAAAAAAAGCAAAGTACAGTTGTGTACACTTACCATAAATGTAGATGTTAGAGTGTATTCACTGTTGCAGTCCTTACATTTGGGTAATCTGCTGGCAGGTTGCCCTCTGTCAACCTGAATTCCAAAGTCTTGGGTCTTGCGTCGGTTGCTGTCTTCTCTTCCATGATGTCAGGTCGTCAGGGATATAAACATGCAGCTGACGCCATTTTCTTTAGTTTTTCGCAAATACACGACATAGGCACATAGGTTGTAGAAGATAGTGAAGGAAAAAGTAAAGTACAGTTTTGTACCTACCATAAATGTAGATGTCCGAACTGGATAGCATCTGCAGTCATAACAACTGGGTTGTCCTGTCGTCAGGCAGCCCTTCAGTCGGCCGGATTCCAAAGTCCGGGTCCGGCTTCGGCTGATGTCGCACTTCACCCGACGTCATCTCTGTTGGTCTTCGGGTATATAAGCATCAGCCGACGCCACTTTCCTCAGTGTTTCTTGCCCCAGATGCCAGTAGCCCTCTTGAAGGCTAAAATTTGGATACATGCCAATGTTTCCAAAAGATAGAGGTAAACACAAAAATAAGCATGTATGTACATATATACAAACAAATACACCATAAAAGACTCCCCACCAGCTAGCTATTAGGAGGGTAAACACCCTAGGAGTACCACAGAGGGAAGGAGGGAGGTAATCCTGACTGCAGATGCTATCCAGTTCGGACATCTACATTTATGGTAGGTACAAAACTGTACTATGTCCTTCATGGATGCATCTGCAGTCATAACAACTGGGTAGAATACCATAGCCAACTAGGGGAGGAGGATAAAAGTAGATTATGGTGTGTTTAGGATCCCTTGCAGTACAGCAGTGGCAAACCCTGCTCGGGATCTGGAATATAGAGGCAAATTATAATGCTTGGCAAATGTATGCACGGAGGTCCAAGTAGCCGCCTCAATAATGTCTTTGGTTGCCACTCCTCGTAAGAAGGCTGTGGTAGTGGCTGTTGCCCTTGTAGAGTGAGGTCTTATGTTCTGTGGAATTGATTTTCCATGGAAGGAGTAACAGAATCGTATGCAATTTCCTATCCATTTGGAGATTGTCTGTTTGGAAATAGCTTTTCCTTCCCTTCCTGTTGCATAGGCTACAAAAAGTTGGTCAGTCTTTCTGCTATTTTTTGTTCTGTCCAAGTAGTAGCGTAGCTGTCTATGTACATCCAAGGTATGCAGTATTCTTTCCCTCTGTTTTGTGGGTTGGGAAAGAAGGTAGGTAGGTGGATTGCCTGGTTTAAAGACACTCTGGATACCACCTTAGGCATAAATGTAGGATTAGTCCTCATGGACACTATCTTGGTGGAAGATTAGGAAGGGTTGCACTGCCATTAAGGCCTGTAGTTCTGAAACCCTCCTTGCTGAAGTAATTGCCAGTAGGAAAGCAGTTTTCCATGACAGGTGTTGTAGGTCTGCTGTTGCTGCTGGTTCAAAGGGTGAGAGTGTCAACTTTTCTAGCACAAAGTTTAAGTCCCAAGCTGGTAATGGTGGTTTCCTTGGAGGTTTTACATTCTTGATTCCTCTGAGGAACTGCCTGAGCAACGGGTGCGAAAAAACAGGTGGATCAAAGCTGTATTCTGCTGAAATAGCTGATGCATGTATCTTGATGGAGGAGTAGGACAGGCCTGAATGAAGAAGTTCGGCCAGATACTCCAGAATGTTAGGCATATCTATGTTTGACACATCTTTTCCTCTTTCCGTACTCCAGATGACAAACCTTTTCCATTTTCCAGCATAGTTCCTTCTTGTTGAAGGTCTGCGTGCTTCAAGAATAATGTCTTTAACTCTTTGGGAAAGTTCTGGATTAGCTGCTGCTATGTGATGTTCCATGCAGTCAGTTGTAACGTTTTTAGGTTTGGATGTATGATGTTGTTGTTGTTCTGAGTTAACATCAAAGGCATCAGGGGTATTGGCCACATATTGTTCCGAGACAAGCTCCTCAGTAGTGGGTACCAGTGTTGTCTTGGCCAGTTTGGAGCTATCAGGATTATCCTTGGACGTTCTTCCTTGATTTTTAGTAGTACTTTGTGTATCAAGGGAAGAGGTGGGAATGCATATGCTGTTAGGCCTTTCCAGCTGAAGGAGAGCGAATCCACTTTCCATGCTAGTGGGTGGAATGTCCTTGTGCAGAATTTTTTGAGCTGGTGATTGAGAGGTGATGCGAATAGATCTATCTGAGGCATTCCCCATTTCTTTGAGATGGTCTTGAAGATGTCCGGGTGCAGCTTCCATTCGTGGGCATCCGATGTGGTTCTGCTTAATATGTCTGCTAGAGTATTTTCTTTTCCCGGTACAAATATTGCCTGTAACTGGATGTTGTAGCTGAGTGCCAGGGTCCACAGCTCCAAAGTCATTCTGCATAGAGGGTATGAATGAGTGCCTCCCTGTTTGTTGATGTACCACATGACTGTGGTGTTGTCTGTCCTTATCATCAACTGGCCCTCTTGGAGAAATGGTTTGAACTTTTGGATTGCCAGTTTTACTGCCAGCATTTCTTTTAGGTTGATGTGCAGGTGAAGTTGATCCTGTGTCCACAATCCTTGCACGCATTTGTCCAGCATGTGGGCCCCCATCCTAGGTCTGAAGCGTCTGTTGTGATGGTCTGGCTTGCTTGACATCTGCGAAAGGGTAGGCCTGGGTTTGACTGGCATGCCTGAGCCCACCATAGAAACTCCTGTTTTAAGCATGGAATTAGTGGGATTTCTGTTTCTAGGCTGTGTCTGTGTTGGGACCATAAATTCTTTAGGTACCACTGTAGTTTTCTCATATGTAGTCTGGCAAATGGGACCAAGATTATGCATGATGCCATGAAGCCCAAGGCCTGCAGTACTTTTCTTGCTGTTAACTTGTTCAGTTTTGTTAGTGCCAAGAAGTAAAGAGGGAGTTCTTTTTGTTTTTCTGGATTGGTTTCTGCCTCTGGAACGTCTATTCCTGCCCCTTTGAAATTTTGTGGAGTCAGGAAAGGACCAATTTTTGGCAGGCCAGTTCCTGCTAAACCTTGGGGGTTGAACCTGCAAGAAATCTTTAACCGTTTGAACAGATTTTGCCTTTTCTTCCATTTTCTTCATAACCTGCTGGGCAGGTGTACCAAACAAACTTGTCTTATCCATAGGAGCATCTAGCAACTTAGCTTTAACATGATCCGGTAAAGCTTGCTCCTTTAGCCATGCATGCCTTCTTATCACTGTGCCAGTCATGGCTGATCTAAATGAAGCCTCCAGTGCATCATAGCCACATTTTAAGGAATGGTTGCTAACCTGTTGTATGTTATTTACCATTTCTAATACATATTTCTTATCAAGAGATTCATCAGTGGTTAGTTTTTAGTTAACTGATCAAGCATAAACTTTTGGTATTGTATCATGTGAAACTGACAGTTTAAAGCTCTAGCTGAGAGAGTAGCTGAAGTGTAGACCTTTTTACCCCATCTGTCTAATGACCTTGCTTCCCTTTCAGAAGGAATAGGGTTTTTAGCTATGGTCGCGGCCACTGCCTTGGGACCCTGGGATATAGTTTCGGGGTCTGCAAGTGGGGCCTTGTAAAGGTGGTGATGAGTATCTGGCACCCTGTAAAATCTGTCTGGTTTGGCAGGGGCTGGGGGTAAAGAATCTGGAGCGGAGCAGACATCATTGAAAGCATCATCCACCACAGAGAGAACAGGAGGTATAGCTAAGGGCCTGTGCTGTGGGAGGTGCAGAAAGGTCCTAAGTCATTTTCAGGAGTCTGAAAAATCCTGTTGCTGCCATTGGAACTGCTCTCGCATGGCATGTAAGGTTTCCCAAAGGAGAATTCTTCTGGTGGGGAAGCAGCTGGAATGGATTCTTCAGCATCAGAATCTTCAAAATTGGAGAAAGGAGCCTCTGGCTGGTCAGTTATGTCTGATTCATCAGCAGAATCATCAGAGGACACTGGCTCAGGGGCTCTGCCCTAGGTCTCTTCTCTGGGGCTGAGAGGCCCTGTCTGGGTGAGATTGAGATCCTCTAATTAATGAAATTAAATCTTCTGCCAAAGTAAGCATTTGAGAACTAGAAGAGGGCCTGGCTGTGGGGGTTTAACAGGCACTGTTTTAGTAGTCTTGGCTGCTTTAGCCCTGGCGAAGGCCTTAATGGACATGGCTGCTGGAGGCCTAGCAGCACCACGTGCTGGGGTAGAGACATCCAAGGAATGGTGTCTGATAAGTCAGTGGCAACCACCGTAGTGGATAAAATTTCTGAGGCCGATTCAAGAGTGGTAGCAGGGGCCTCAGTTGTAGAGATAGGTTCAGCTGTACTTTGATCAGTTTTCTCGGTTTCGGCCGAAACCGAGACACTCGCGTTTGCTTAACCATGGTTTCGCCGAAACCGCGGACCGCAGTGTCGGTCTTTATCTTTAGCGTTTTGGCAGATTGGGAAGTCGGAGGATCCGACGGCATAATGTACGCAAAATCAGAACCGAAAAACTGTTCTGCAAACTCCGACCGACGCCTAAGTGTTAGTCGGTTGAAAGAAGCACAGGCCGAACAGGCTGCTACGTCGTGGGCTGGGCCTAAACAAGGCAGACAATAAGAGTGGAAATCTTTATGAGGTATTTGTTTCCCACAGGTTAAACAATTATTAACTTTTTCTGACATCGGCTGAGGCAAGAAAGAGTCCCAACGGGTACTTAGCTTTAGAAGTCTTCGAAGTAGTATTCGGTAGAAGTAATCTCTGGATCCGACCGACCGGCACTTGCGAACAGCTTCTGCTTCGGGCGCCACGCGGCAAGAAAGACTGAGGAAAATGGCGTCGGCTGATGCTTATATACCTGAAGACCAACAGAGATGACATCGGGTGAAGTGCGACATCAGCCGAAGCCGGACCCGGACTTTGGAATCCGGCCGACTGAAGGGCTGCCTGACGACAGGACAACCCAGTTGTTATGACTGCAGATGCATCCATGAAGGACATCTTCAGAATGACAGGGGGATGGCGGGAGGGTAACCAGGACTTTAACAGTGAATACACTCGAACATCTACATTTATGGTAAGTGTACACAACTGTACTATGTTCTTCGTGTTTCACTGTTGCAGTCACTACATTTGGGTAGAATTCCAAAGCTATGGTTGGGAGGCTGGAGCTAAACAGCATTAGGTGTGGCTATAAGGCCCTGCAGCACTGCAGTGGCAAAGCCTGCCCTGGACTTAGAGTAGAGAGGCAAATGGTAACGCTTTGTAAAGGTGTGAACAGAACTCCAAGTAGCAGCCTCTAGAATGTCTTTAGGTAGTACTCCTCTGAGAAAGGCTGCTGAAGTAGTTGCAGCTCTGGTGTAATGAGACCTAATGCCCTTGGGCACAGGTTTGCCATGGTGTAATTAGCAGAAACGGATGTAGTGGCTTATCCACTTTGAAATTGTCTGCTTTGAAATAGCCTTTCCTTCTGATCATGCAGCATATGACACTAGTAATTGCTCAGTTTTTCTTGACGTAATTGCTAGTAGCAGAGCTGTCTTCCATGATAAGAACTTTATATCAGCGGTAGCAGCTGGTTCAAATGGAGGCAGGGTGAGTTTTTCCAACACATAATTGAGGTGCCATGCAGGTAATGGTGATCTTCTAGGGGGGCCTTAAATTTTTTGCTCTTCTAAGATACTGCTTTAGTAAAGATGAGAAAAGATTGGCGGCTCTGTGTTGTAATGAGCCAAAATGGCAGAGGCATGGATTTTGATTGATGAGAAAGATAGGCCTTTGTCAAGCATCTCAGTTAAGTATTGTAATATCCGAGGAATATTTGGTTCTGCTGTATCAGTTCCTTGTGCTCGATTCCAAGCACAGAATCTCTTCCATTTGTCAGCATAAGATTTTCTAGTACTAGGTCTTCCGGCTTCCAAAATGACATCCATCACAGCTTTACTGAGAGGTGTCGTTCGTATGATTACATGATTAGCCATGCTGCCACGTTCAGAGTCCGTAGTTGATTATGCAGGATCTGATTGTTTTGCTGGGACAGTAGTTGTAGTGCTTGAGGCAAGGTCCAAGCTGGGTATTGAGACAAGTTCCTTAGGATTGGGTACCAGTATTGGTAGGTATTGTATTTGGTAGGTCAAAGCTGTGTCCCACAGTGCCATGGCTAATCTGCAAAGGGGGTACGAGTGTGTGCCCCCTTGCTTGTTTATATACCACATGACTGTGGTGTTATCCGTCTATCAGTAGTTGTCCTGGATGAAGTAAGTCCTTGAAGGCTGTTAGGGCATTTTGAACAGCTAGCATCTCTTTCTGGTTGATATGCAGATGCATTTGTTTTGGTGCCCATATGTCCTGAATGCATCTTCCTGCCATGTGGGCCCCCCAGGCATAATCTGATGCATCTAAGGTTTGGCTGGCAGGGGGTAGAGTGAAGGACCGTCCCATGTTTTGGTGACAGGCCTTTGCCCACCATAGAAACTCCTGTTGTAGGCAGGGAATGAGAGGAATCACAGTTTCCAGACTGTGTGAATGTTGACTCCATAAACTTTTTAGGTACCATTGAAGTTTCCTCATATGAAGTCTTGCATATGGAATTAGCAGGATGCAGGATGCCATGAAGCCCAGAGCCTGCAGAATTTGTCTTGCAGAAGACTGGGTTTTTGTTGCCATCAGTTTGAAGTAGTCAGTTGCCTTTGTTTGTCTGGGGTAAGGTATGCCATCTGGGCAGTTGTATTCAAGCTTGCACCCAGGAATGTTATTTTTTTGAGAGGATACCAGCTGTGATTTCTTTTAGTTTATAGTGTACCCCTAAGGCATGTTATAGGCCTTTTCACAAATGCCAGGTGTCGACGAAGAGTGTCCTTGTTCTCTGCTTGAATGAGACAGTCCAAGTAAGGATATATTTGTATACTTCTTTGTCTGCAAAATGCAATTACTGGTGCCAGGCACTTTGTAAAGACCCTGGGAGCAGTAGACAAGCCAAAGGGCAGTGCAGAGAATTGGTAATGCATTAAGCCAGCCTTGAATCTGAGGTATCTTCTGCACTATTGTCTTATTGGGACATGCAGGTATGCCTCTTTTAGGTCTAATGTCACCAGACAAGCATTCTTGCCCAGCATGGGCAGAAGCTGCTGCAAAGTCAGCATTTTGAATTTTGGAATGTCCAGGTATGCGTTCAAAATTGATAAATCCAGTATTGGCCGCCAGGCCTTGTCCTTTCTGGGTACCAAGAACAGTCGAGTAAAAACCTTGTCCTTTTTCCTGTTCTGGTACTGGTTGAATAGCCCCCATATCCATGAGGGAAGTAACCAGTTTCTGTGCCTCTGCCCATTGATTTTTGGGCAGATCTGGCCAACCGTTGGAAATGGAATCTGTATCCCTGTGATACTATGTTTAGTACCCACTTGTCCTGGGTTATTAACTGCCAATTTTGAGCAAAAACTGCCGATTTTCCCCCTAAGGGTGCTGTCAAAAGATAAGTGCTTGGCATAGGCAGAGGGAAGTCATTGGGACTGTTTTCTGTAGGTATGCGCTTCATCTCCCCCCTCATTTGGAGATAGATGCGCCCCATTGCTTTGACCTGTATGAATCTTGCGGCTGGTATCTGAAACCCTTTGGGCATCTGGATTTGCCCCTTTGAGCTCTGTCTGACACAGGAAAGGACAAATTTTTGTAGGCCAGTGTCTACTGAATCTTGGTGGCTGCACTTGCAAGAAGTCTTTTAACAGTTTGCATAGACTTAGCTTTGTCTTCCATTTTCTTTAAAACCTCTTCTGCCTTAATACCAAACAAAGAATCATGCTGTAAAGGTGCATCTAACAATTTAGCTTTAACATGATCAGGCAAATTTTGTTCCTTTAACCAGGCATGCCTCCTAATCACAGATCCAGTAACTGCAGCCCTGCAGGAGGCCTCTAAGGAATCAAAACTACATTGCAAAGTATGCTTTCCAACTTGTTCAGCTGCATGCAATAATTCCTATTCTGTTTCAGCAATCACATAACATGTTGTTGGTACTTAAGCATGTGAAAGTGACAGTTTAAGGCCCTGACTGCCAAGGTTGCAGATGTATAAACCTTTTTTCCCCATCTGTCTAGTGCCCTTGAATCTCTGTCAGAGGGGGTAGGGTTTTTTGCTTTTGAGGCCTTAACTCCCTTTGGACCCTGTGAAATAGTTTCAGGGTCAGCAGCAGGGTTTTTAAATAAAAATTTATGGGAGTCAGGAACCCTGTAATATCTGTCAGGCTTACTGGGAGCTGGAGGTAAGGAGTCAGGGGTCAAGCTTGACTACGAAAACACATCATCCACAAAGTCTAAAACAGGGGGAATGGCTAAAGGCTTGTGCTGAGGGAGAAGGAAATCCATGAGCCTCTTTTTTGATTCTGAGAAGTCTTGACTTTCCCAGTGAAAATGCTCCCACAAAGTATGCAAGGTTTCTCCAAATGAATAATCCTCTGGAGGAGATGCAGATGGAATAGACTCCTCAGCATCAGAATCCTCATAGGGAGGTAAAGATAATTCCTGATCAGAAGAGGAATCAGAAGAAATAGAAACCTGATCTGAAGATTCATATAGTCAGTGTCTTGCCTAGACCTCTTATCTGGAGGGGGATGGGTACCCCTGATCAAGGTAATTAGGTCTTCAGCCATTTTGATCATCTCTTTTTTTAGGCATAGAGGCTTGTGCACATGGTTCAGGCGTTGTTTTTTTTTAGTTTTAGAAGTTGTCTTCGCCTTTGGTTTTGCAGCTGTCATCGGTTTGATATGTAAATGTTGAGGTCTGAATACACCCTCAGAAGCCAGTGCCTGCACAGCGGCTCCAGACCCATCCGAGGGAGATACATCCGTCGGTCCAATACCTTGAGTCGGCATACCGGACTTCACATGGGTGTCGGTAGAGGCCTGCGACTCAAAGGTAGCGGGTATCAGGGGCTGCAAAAGCACCTCACTGAGTACCGGGGAACCGGCGACTCGCTTAGGAGAAGCTGTGTCATCAGTTTTGGATCTCGACTGCCTTTCTCTGTCCTTTTCTTTGCGTTTTTTATGTACTCTGGTAGTCAGATTGCTATCCGACAACATTTCTGGGTAGTTAAATCTGCTTCCAAAATACTCTGATGCAAAAATATACCGACACTTAATAGTCCATTGGTTAAATCTAGCACAAAACCGACAGCCAGGCACGTTGTGATCAGGGCCTAGGCAAGGAATACAATATAAATGGAAATCCTTATCAGGTATTTGCTTCTCACAAGTAATACAATTATTAACTTTTTCTGACATCGGTAAAAAGCAAGAAAAAAGTTCCCCAATGGGATACTTAGCTTTAGTAAAGACTTTGGTTCTGAAACTCAAATTAGAATATTTCAGTAGTTGGCCGACTGGCACTTGCGAAATGCTTCTGCTTCGGACACTGCGCTGCAAGAAAGACTAAAGAAAATGGCATCGGCTGCATGTTTATACCCCAGATGACCTGAAGTCATGGAAGAGAAGACAGCAACCGACGCAGGACCCAAGACTTTGGAATTCAGGCTGACGGAGGGCAACCTGCCAGCAGATTACCGAAATGTAATGACTGCAACAGTGAAACACAAAGAACATCGGAGATCTTGCTTTCTCCATTGCTTTTTTCAAAACTGTCTCGCTATGTTAAATGGATTTAACATAGCGAGACAGCTTTAAAAAAAGCAACGGAGATTCTCCGTTGCTTTTTTCAAAGCTGTCTCGCTATGTTAAACTTGTTTAACATAGCGAGACAGGTTGTAAAAAGCAACAGAGATCTTGCTTTCTCTGTTGCTTTTGCCCACAGCTCTGATGCACTGCGTAAGTATACGCATGCGCAGTACATCAGAACTGCTGCAGAATACCAGACAGCTGCGGAAGGGCAGCAAGGAGGCATTATACAATGCCATTATTTAAGAAAAGTAATTATTTTTTTTCTTAAACAATGTCATTGTATAATAGCAATAACCCACTTCTGGGTGTGGATAATGCTGGATTTACCCACGGTTGTCTCTGTTTGGCCACTTGGGCTTCGACCTCGTGACCAAACCACAGCAACCGTGGGTAAATCCAGCATTACCCACACCCAGGCGTGGGTTATTGCTATAATAAACACAAATGACCAAAGGCTGTCAGCTCTCACCTAAACTAGAGCTGTCAAAAGCTACAGTTCTGAGAGGCTACACTTGTTTTTCAAATGAGCAACAGAAACTAGCAAAAACTGAGACGAGCTGTCCAACCTATAGTCCTGAAATAATGTATCCAGTTTCTTATGAAAATAGTCAGTAGGTGAGCACAGAGGACTGTGGAAGTAAATTATGAGATTCTAAACAAATAATTGGTTCTTATTAGCACTCTGACTCTGTATTGCTTGGAACAACTGGAGAGAACTTTACATTGAAGTAAATCTGGAGACATATCAACACAACAAATCACATACCGAGAACTATAAACTCCTAAATAATGAGGGAAACAAAACTATAACAGTTGACGATTTGATTAATTTACAATTACATAAACAATCAAAAATAGCTTCTGCGGTATCTGTGAGTGAGTCAGTAACCTGCCTTTGAAACCTGCCATCAGACTGCTATTGATCCAAGTTAAGAGACAGGCAGACAGGATGAAATAATAAGTGTTTAAGCTGTAAACACCCTTGGGACTATGAACAGGCCAAAGCAGAAGGCATACCTTGAAAAAGCTTTGAGGTACCACTACTACAGGAATATCGTATTACACAGCTGCAGTAATTATGCATGCATGCTGGCTTACATGTACAAAAAGACTCAAGAGTTAACAAGTAAAGTACAGTTTTGTACCTACCATAAATGTAGATGTTCGAAGATCCACATTGCTGCAGTCCTTACATATGGGTAGTCCGCTGTCCTCGGTCGGCCCGAATATCAAAGTATTAGGCTGACGTCGGTCAAGGCGCTTAAGACTGACATCAGGATGTCAGGGTACAAATGCGCATGACCGACGTCATATCCTCAGTCTTTTCTTGCCCCAGATGTCAGAAGACCCTAAAAAGAAAGGCCAAAACCAAAAGACAGCAAAAAACAACCAACCACCCTTGCACTAATCATATGTACAATATATACAATATCCACAATATTTACAACCCAAACCACACCACCGCCTCTAACTACAGAGGGAAGGAAGGGTAAATTGGACTGCAGCAATGTGGATCTTCGAACATCTACATTTATGGTAGGTACAAAACTGTACTATGTTCTTCATCTCACATTGCTGCAGTCCTTACATATGGGTAGAATCCCAAAGCAGAGGTAAGGGAGGATGGCAAGACTAGAAAGCATTAGGAGCTGCCAAAATGCCCTGTAAAATTGCAGTGGCAAAACCAGCCCTAGATTTAGAGTAAAGTGGAAGGTGGTAATGCTTAGAGAAAGTATGCACTGAACTCCAAGTAGCTGCCTCCAAAATATCTTTAGTTGCCACCCCCCTTAAAAAAGCTGTAGAAGTGGCAGTAGCCCTAGTGGAATGAGGCCTAATCCCAGCTGGAATCTCCTTACCGTGATGGGAATAACAGAAAGCAATACAAAACCCAATCCACTTAGAAATAGTTTGTTTAGAAACAGGCTTGCCCTGAGAACCTAAAGCAAATGAAACAAATAACTGCTGAGACTGTCTGAACCCTTTAGTTCTGCTCAAATAATATCGTAACTGCCTGTGTATATCCAAAGTGTGCAAAATCTTTTCCCCTTTATTTTGGGGGTTTGCATAAAAAGTAGGCAAATGAATAGTTTGGTTTAAAGCCACACTAGAAACCACTTTAGGCATAAAGGAAGGATTAGTGCAAAGATACCCTATCCTTATGGAAAATTAAGAAAGGCTCAACCGCCATAAGGGCCTGTAATTCAGAAACCCTTCTCGCAGAGGTAATGGCCAACAAAAAAGCAGTCTTCCATGATAAATATTTCAACTCGGCAGTAGCTGCAGGCTCAAAAGGTTGTAGAGTGAGTTTCTCCAACACAAAATTGAGATCCCAAGCAGGAGTAGGAGCTCTACGTGCGGGTCTTATATTCTTTGCCCCTCTAAGGAATTGCTTAAACAAAGGATGAGAAAACAATGGTGGGTCACAGTCATAGTGAGCAGAAATTGCTGCAGCATGAACCTTAATAGAGGAGAAGGACAAACCTTTGTCCAGTAACTCAGTAAGATATTGAAGAGCCACACTTAAATTGGGCTTAGAAACATCAAATTCCTTTGCTGTACTCCAAAATAAAAATCTCCTCCATTTATCTGCGTACACTTTCCTTGTACTAGGCCTTCTGGCCTCCAAAATAACATTCAAAACTTGCTGTGGAAGCTGAGACCCTCCAGGGTTTAAAACAGAATATGCCAGGCTGTTAGATGTAGAGAGTGAAGTTTGACATTGAGTAAATGACTGTTCTCCTGAGACAGCAGGTGTGGAATCGAAGGCAAAGGCCATGGAGGCTCCGTATCAGACTTCTCAGTAATGGGTACCAGTGCTGTCGAGGCCAATCTGGAGCTATTAAAATCATCTTTGGCTTGTCCTGTCTGACCTTCAGGAGTACCTTTGGGAGGAGAGGCAGAGGTGGAAAGGCATACACATGAAGATTGCTCCAATTGAATGAGAGAGCATCCACTTTCCAAGCTGTGGGATGAAAATTTTTGTGCAAAACTTTGGCAGCTGGTAGTTTAGTGGAGAAGCGAACAGATCTATGTCTGGAGTTCCCCATAACACTGTCAATTTCTGAAATACATGAGGATCCAATTTCCACTCGTGGGGATCCATAATTTGTCTGCTCAACACATCTGCTAAGGAGTTCTGTGCTCCGCAGAAACCTTGCCTGAAGATTTAGCTGTAAACTGAGAGCAGTCTCCCACAAAATCATTGCTTGTCTGCATAGAGGATAAGAATGCGTTCGCCCTTGCTTGTTGATGTACCACATGACAGTTGTGTTGTCTGTTAGAACCAACACCTGCCCTGGAAGAAGTAAATCCTTGAAAGCTACTAATGCAAATTGGACTGCTAACATCTCCTTCAAGTTGATATGTAGATGTTGAAGTCTGGCAGGCCACGTGTCTTGTACCCACTTTCCATTTAGATGAGCTCCCCAAGCTTTGTCTGAGGCATCTGTCGTTAGAATCTGACTCGCCTCTGGCCGGGTCACAGAGAGTCCCTTGTTTAGGTGACATTCCTGAGCCCACCACAAAAATTCCTTTTGAATGCAAGGTATTATCTGAATGACAGTGTCCATATCTTGGCAGTGCTGTGTCCATACATTTTGAGATACCATTGTAGCTTCCTCATATGCAGTTTGGCATTGGGAAGCACCAGAATACAAGATGCCATGAACCCCAAGGCTTGAAGGACTGTCCTTGCAGTCAGCCTGGACTGATGAGACAATTGGTGGAAGTACAGAGAAAGATTCTTTTGTTTGTCCGTGGTCAAAAAGGCCATCTGGGATGCTGTATTCAGTCTCACACCCAGAAAGCACATGTCCTGAGAGGGTACTAGACTGGACTTTATTTCGTTCACAGAATACCCCAGGCATCTTAGCACTGCTATCACATACTGTAAATGATGAAGAAGTTCGTCCTTTTCTTGGGCCAGAATCAGGCAATCGTCCAAATAAGGATAGATCTGTATTCCTCTTAGCCTGAAGAAAGCTATCACTGGAGCCAGAACCTTCGTGAACACTCTGGGCAGTAGATAAGCCAAAGGGCAATGCAGAGAACTGATAATGAGAAGTCCCAGCCCGAAAACGCAGATACTTCCTGCAACTGAGCCTGATAGGAACATGAAGGTAAGCCTCCTTGAGATCCAGAGTCACCATCCAGTGATCTTTGCCCAGCAGAGGTAAAACTGTTGTAACGTCAACATTTTGAACTTGGGAATGTCCAGATATGTGTTGAGGATAGATAAATCCAAAATTGGTCTCCACGTGTTCCCCTTCTTTGGTACTAGGAACAGGCGAGAATAAAATCCTAGGCCCACTTCTGGCAGAGGGACCGGTTGTATGGCCCCTATTTGAAGTAGCAGAGAAATTTGTTTGTGAGCCTCTAGTCTTTGCTGAGGAGGAACATCCGGCATGCCTTTGAAAGGAGGCAAGGTATGGAAATAAAACTTGTAACCTTGGTGTATGATATCCAATACCCATCTGTCTTGGGTAATCAAACTCCAATTTTCCTTGAAGAGTGCCAACCTTCCTCCCAAAGGTGCTGCCAGGCAAGAAGGATCTGGCAGCTGAAAAGGTAGGTCATTGGGCCTGTTTACGAAAGGACTGGCCCCTGCCCTCACCGAAGATTGTGCAGGTGAACTCCCTGTTCTAGGTCTGAAGGAACTCTGAGTTCTACCCCTACCACGTCTAGATCTACCCCTAGACTGAGAATCATAAGAAGGATACGTCCACCCCTTAGCAGGCCAATTCCGACTAAACTTGGAGGCTGAACTTGCAAAAAATCTTTAACAGCCTGCATAGACTTAGCCTTGTCTTCCATTTTCTTCAAGACTGACTCCACAGGTGAACCAAACAACACATCAGATTGTAAAGGAGCATCCAAAATCCTTGTCTTAACATGGTCAGATAAATTCTGATCCCTCAGTCAGGCGTGCCTGCGAAGAACTGAACCAGTGGCAGCCACCCTAGACGAGGCCTGTACAGCATCAAAACCACATTGTAAAGAATGCTTACCCACTTGTTCAGAGACATGCACCAAATCTTGCAATTCTTTACACTCAATGCCTTCCGCCAGAGCATCTACCTTAGACTTTAATTGAGAAAGAAGATAGTTTTGATATTTCAACATGTGAAACTGGCAATTCAAAGCCCTCATAGCTAAGGTGGAAGAAGTATAGACTTTCTTTCCCCATCTATCCAAAGCTCTGGCCTCTTTATCTGGAGGAACCGGATTTTTACAACAGAGGCCTTGACACCCTTAGGTCCCTGACTAACAGTTTCTGGGTCCGCCCTAGGACTCTTATAAAGATATTTATGAGCCTCAGGCACCCTGTAATACCTATCCGGTTTAACAGGAGCAGGAGGCAAAGAATCAGGATTAAGTGAAGCCTCTGCAAACACATCTTCCACAACATCCAGAACAGGTGGTATAGCCAAGGGCCTATGCTGGGGCAAAAGCAAAAATTCCCTAAGCCTTTTCCTGGAATCAGAGAAGTCCTGACCTTCCCACTTAAAATGTTCCCTCATGGAATGAAGAGTCTCTGAAAAAGAGAAATCCTCTGGAGGAGAAGCAGAAGGAGTCGAATCATCTGCATCAGAATAAGGAGAGTACTCCTGCAAGTCTTCAGCCGAAGACTCTGAAACATCCGAAGCCTGCTCAAAACTCCCCAACTCTGGCTCCACCCTAGGCCTCTTATCAGGAGGGGGTAAAGAACCTCTAATCAAAGTTATTAAATCTTCTGCCATTTTAAGCATGTGCTTCTTGGGCACAGACCCTGCTGAACTAGGAGTGACACCAACAGAAGCTAAACCTGGCCTGCCTCTGGGAGAAGCCTTGGAAACAGAAGGAGAGGGCCTAACCACCCTAGGAAGGGAGGGGAGTACAGTAACCTGAGAAGCCCCTTCAGCCTGGGCTGCCTCCTGAGAGGCCACATCCTGCAATATCAAAGTCTCCCCCTGGGACTCCAGAGAAGCCTCCGTCGGAACCACCGGTTCCACTGACGCCTCTAAAGAACCGGCGTCCGGTACGGACGACTCTTCTTGCCTGGGTTTAGCTGCTTTGTCTTTGTGCTTCTTCGAAGAAGCGGGCGCCGGAGAATCCGACGGCATATTATAATTGCACCGCTTCCCGAAAACCAGCCTAGCACAATCTAACCTTCGCTTAATAGTGCGCTTATTGAACCTAGCACAAAAGCGACACCCAACAACGTCGTGCTCAGGCCCCAAACAAGGAATACACAAAGAATGATAATCCCTATGCGGTATCTGCTTCCCACAAGAAATACAGTTATTCACTTTTTCTGACATCCGGTAAACCACTGAGGCAAGAAAAAACTAAAATATTCCCCAACGGGGTACTTAGCCAACTTTGACTCGGTCTGAAACTCCGAATTCGAAAAATTCCAGAACGCCGAACGGCACTTGCAACGCTGCTTCTGCATCGGACCATGCGGCAAAAAAGACTGAGGATATGACGTCGGTCATGCGCATTTGTACCCTGACGTCCTGATGTCAGTCTTAAGCGCCTTGACCGACGTCAGCCTAATACTTTGATATTCGGGCTGACCGAGGACAGCGGACTACCCATATGTAAGGACTGCAGCAATGTGAGATGAAGAACATCAGTGCTTTATTAAAAACTGATCTGACTAACACTGATCCAGAACAGGAGTCCAATGTTGTTGTTGTTTGTCTTTCAGCTTTTTCCCGGTAAGGGGTCACCACAGTGGAACTCCGGTCCGCTAACGACTGGCAGATTTTTATGAAACCCCAAGGCGCCAGCTCGACGTCCAACCTTCAACGAAGGCACGCCCATTTACGCACGCATGTCTTTCGAACACCACCCAACCATGGGGAGGACATGCAGACCCAACACAGAAGGCACTCCCAAGCCAAGCAGAGAATTGAATGGGAGAACCTCTTGCTGTGAGATAACGCTACCACCGAGACTATACAAGACAACCCCCCCCCCCTTTTTTTTTTTTAGGCATGATGAATCCTGAGTAAAACTTTTCAAATTTTTCCAAGCTAATTTTGCCCCTCTAGACTGCTGACCATCAAATCCCTTCCATTGATCTCAGCCATCTCAGTGGTTGCTCCAGTTCATGGACCCTGTATCCCTGTCCTCACTACTGGTAAGTAGGAGCTGGGACCTCACTCCCACCCTCCACAGCTGGTTCCTCCAGTTCATGGACCTTTACTCAAACCCAGGTTTGTCTGGGTTAAGCAGTAAAGCAAGGTTTTCCTCCTTGCAGCAAGGAGCTGGCAACAAACCTTTTCTACTAGTTTTGGATGGATGCTCTTTGATTAGTATTTCATTAAAATGTTTTATAACTAAACAAAGCCAACTATATTTCTTGAGCAGGGTAAATCTTTGGCAGTACTTGGTGATGGATCTTTTCAAAATTCTAGTCCTTAACTTAAGAAAAACTGCCTCCAGTACAATATTTCTGAAATTCAGTTTCCAGTGTAAGTTTTCTGACTATACAGATCTAGTAGGGAAACATTATGGATAAAAGTACATAAACTGGTCAACACAGAGAATTTGAATGTTAGTACTTTTATACTCAACTCAAGCTTCTAAAGCATACAGAGCTGGGAATGCTGCAGCTTAAACTAAATTTCCATGAATATATAGATAATACAATCAAAAAGATAAAACAAAATATGGGTGCAGAAAACAGAAACAGCCTGAAATTGGAAAAGTTGCAGCACACAGTACTTAAACCTAAGGTATTTCTTGATGGAATAATACTCTTCCTAAATACAGCAGTGTATCCTGTGAAATGGCTTGCAGCAAAGCCATACTTTTCACAGCTGGTATTGTACAACTGCAACTGTCTGCAGTCAGAGGACAAGGTGAGCCTAGCAAACCAGTTAATGTTGGCACAGCTCAGATTCTCACTGAAACAGACAAGAAATACTGCCTGTGCCTTCCGCCTCTGCAGTAACCTCATGCCTGGCACTGCGCTAACCTCGTGTCTGCCGCACCTTCCGCCACTGCACTAACATCGTGCCTGCCGTGCCTACTGCCACTGCACTAACATCGTGCCTACCGCCAGTGCACTAACCTCGTGCCTGCTGCGCCTACAGCCACTGCACTAACTTTGTGCCTGCTGTGCCTACTGCCACTGCACTAACCTCATGCCTGCCTCACCTATGGCCAACTGCACTAAGCTCTTCAGACAGCCACCACCATCACAACACCAAACAAAAGTGCCAAAGAACCATAAAAAAGGGACAAATTGTAATCACCATGTTGCAGCACTACCAAGCAGACCTTTGAGATTAAGCACAGTTAAACTTCCTGCATTTAATAAAGCACTACAACACTACTGCCTTAGGATCGTGGCTTGTCAAGGCTGTGATGTTACCTGAACGCATTCAGCATTAGTTATTGTGTCACATGTCTGTGTGCTGCTCCTTAACTTGTAGCTTCTCTGACCAACAGCATCTGTTGGTATCTTTCAATAATATAAAACTACCCTCTCAAAAATACACTAGATAATTCAGCATAATGAGGTTACCAAATTATAGAAAACAAGCATTAGAAACCCCCTTCAAGCTGCACAGAAACTATTACTCTCAAGAGACTTTGTCTTAGAAGTCCTTGGTAATGTTAATACTACAGCACAGATTACCACAAAGCACGGCCCTGTGTAGAAACTCCCAGAGCACATCTGCACACTGTAATCATCCTAAGTTGAGTTCCATAAAGTTCAGTCATATGCAAAGGAAGCAGTATGTACGCTCAAGCCCATTGCACTTGTGTCTACAAAGGAGGTACACACTTGCTCTTTGGTATGATTCATAAAGCATAGGGTGGCTGAGCCGAACTTGCACACGTTTGTAAACCAGCCATAACTTTCACCATTTTTCCTCAGCCCTCAATATCTGGTTGTGCTTGCCTGCATTCAGTGTTGTGAGACCACGTGGAGCGCCACTGAATTAAAATAATTTTTCAGTATCAGGGACAAACAAGAATTAGTTAGAAAAGGCAGGAATCGATGTAATCCCCGACGACTCTTGAGCAGTATCCTAACTTTACTGGTAAGATGTGCAACTTGATGCTTTTCACTACTTATGAATGACACGACTGGGAAACACGTAAAGTGCCATTTTCACTGCTGCGTAGACGTGTCAGGGAAGGTGCTTACTGCTTACAACTGAATGGGTAAAGGAGGAGAGTTTAAATCATGAATGAAATGAATACCTTACCTGGTAGTGCACACTCACACCAAACACACACATGCACAGTTAGTACTACTGCAGCACAGGACAGCACAACTCCGGTAGAAGGAACACAAGATAGAAACCACAAATCAGAACCAGAGCTGAGCCAGTCATTGTACACATTTACTAAAGTTTCACTGAAGGATGACAGGTGTCAGCATGTCATTTTGTCAACTTTACAGCAGGACGCAACAATAGGGAGCAAAACACAGGAGAGACAGCTTCATTCATGAGGGAAGTCATATCCTTACTCAAACTCAGAGGACATACGGGAGACACCTTCTTTGAAAAGGGGGCTAAAACAATTTGAGAGAGTTTAGGCTTTGAATCAGTTAGTGTCTAACAGTACTTCGATAAAATGAGAAGTTGGGGGCACTGGATATGGCACCTTTCAAAATCAGTAGAAAGAGGATAGTACTCGCATATTAGTCCAATTACAAAAAACGCTGATGTATCACCTCCTGGAATAGGAAGGAAACATAGCAGAGAATGACAAAGGAGGGGTGCAAAAAATCAAAACTAGTTCTCAAACTGGAAATATACCACCTGCTTTTTCATACTGAAACCCTTACACTGCAACTAGCAGTTGTGTCACTTATCCCTCAACACTGACATGCTGAACAATGGAACTCTTGCAAAAGGCATCACTTCAACTGCTGACAGAGGAAATCTACAGATGTGACAAACATTCCCTGTATCGCATCCATTTTAGCTGTTAAGCACAGGAAATAGGAAAGCTAGCAGCAAACTTGTGCAACTCTGTTGACTGCAAAGCAGATAGAAAAGGTGCTGCTGCAATTTTTATAGCACTTTTGTGCAAGGCACAGAAACGCATAAAAAGAGACTATGAATCGTAAAAAAAAAACAAAAACAAAAAAAACCTGGAAAGAGCTCCTAATTTGCATAAGATATTTGCAGATTTTTCACATATTCCTCTTTTACATCTCATTATATCTTCATTTGGGTAAGATTGTTTCAGGCTACTTAAAACCAGTGCATTTAAGAACTGGTGTTTATGAATCCTGCCTTAGTTGAGCTTAGGCACTTGCCAGCACAACTTCCCACTACACCGAAGCATGACGACTATGACTACTACCCCTTTGTCTCCCCATGTCCCTTACACTGTCAATACAGCTAAACAAATATGCATGTACATACATACTCTAGCATGCAACAGCAATTAGAGAACCAGCAGTATAAATCCATAAAATCTTGGTTAGATGCTTTGACTCAAAGCAAAGACAAACTGTGTCCTATTTAATCTAAAAAAATACTTGTAGGAAAGTTACAAATAAAGCCCCTAAGTATCCAAACCATCCTAGACATGAGACAGTAAAAACCTAGGTCCATCTGCTTGAGTAGCTCAAGTGGATGTTAAAAGACACCACAAGAGAGTAGGGTGTATTCCTTTGTGCCACAGAACAGTTTCTTCAGTAGTATTGACATCTAGGGTCTCCCTTAAAAAGGGGTACTGGCATAGGGGGACTAACTCAATTAAAGAATCAATAAATAAACAAGCATGCATACATACACATACCCACAGCACATTAATGGATCCCAAGGTGATTCTCGATTTTAGCTATATAGACCAAACAGTACAGTAAAACTGGATCTTTGCCCATGAATTTGGCTCATTGACAAATCAGTCCTCTAGGGTGTAAAAATGTTGCAACAGCAGCAATTTTACAGACCTTTTTTGATTCATCAGGTTATTACCACTAGGCCAATTACCTCTTTCTGGGAAGATCAGACAATGTATTTATACCTTCTCTTCAGAGTAACATGTTAACTTCTCACGGATATAAAACAAAGATGAAAAAACTGTTACTGCCAACTCGATTTAAGTTCAGTACTATACATGTTCCTACAACTGAATACATAAAGACTGCTTATGCACTTTAAATTTGCAAAATATTCAATGGCACCTCTGTTTGAAGGAATGTGTATGTATATTCAAGTTATATGAAATTATCAGAAAAAGTGGTCACAAAAACAATGCAAAATACACAGTTAAGCATTTCTATGGGGGGTGCAGGGCCTACATCAGAATTATTGGTTACACACAATTAAGCACACACACACACACACACACAGTTAATGTGTGAGGTGGTGGAGCCTTACACCATCAATTCTCTCAATAAAATATACCAACTCCACAGATGCTCTACAGTACAGAAAGTTTCAGCAGCACTGATATTTAAAGCTTGCACTGTTTACTTGAAGACACAGCTACACTAAGAAGTTAAATTAACATGCAAAGTACAAACAATAAAAGTGCACACTAAGCATTTCTGCAGTGGAGCAATACCATCTGCACCTTTATATATTTGATCACCAAAGTTGCACTACCATAGAGAAATCCGCAAATCTACATTCAATGCTATTCAAAGATATTAAAAATATATTTTAGTACTAAACTTGAATACCCACAATTCATCCATTACTGCAAACTCAAACATCAGTCCATTCAAAGGTCCAATATTTTTATGCCTATACCTCAGATTTAAAACATTCAACAGTCAGAGACTTGAAAAATAAGACATATTCCCTAACTTAAGGCAGCTACAAGAGTAAAAGCCTACAGACAGGCAATAGCCTATAGAGTTTAATATAAAATGTGAATTACATGCATCATCTTACAACATAAGAAAACTGTGGGGTAAAGCAGATCTTTTATTGGTTCTCTATCACCCACCAAAATGAGTGGCACAGTATAGAAGAAATACCAGCCACTACTAGGCACAACAAAGGCAGACAAACTCTGAAAGGAAACCAAATCTATATTGATTAAAAATAAATGTAAGTGCTTTAGTCCAACCCAAATGGCATGGGCTTCATCACAACACAAACAAGCCTTTCAATGATGCATTTAAATACCATGCATAATTGGCTTCTGTACAATTTAAAGTCACAGTACTCATAATGCCAATACATTTTAAAACACACACACACACACACACACACACACACGCTTATATATATATTTATATCTATATCTATCTATATATATATATATATATATACATATATATCTATATATATATATATATATATATATATATATATATATATATATATATATATATCTATATATCTATATATCTATATAGGTACACACACACACACACACACACACACACACACGGTTACACTTTATAATCTTGAAATAATGAAATCTTGAATTTCAGCATTTCGAGACTATAAAGTCGAACACTTAAAATCGTGAAACCTCAAAACCGCAAAACTAAGGGTCTCTGGCTAACAAAGTTCGCAGATGACTGCAAAGTGGGAGCCAATACTGAATCCCCAAATTATGTGGATATTTTACAAAAGGGCCTTACAGAAACAGATGCTTG